>NC_079164.1:66640008-66752508 GCF_947568905.1 Ostrea edulis
GAAGATAATCACAAAAATGTGAATTTTTCACCCTAGGGTGAGTCATTTAAAAATCTTCTCAAGAACCACTGGGCCAGAAAAGCTGAAATTTACATGAAAACTTCCTGACATAGTGGAAATCATGACCCCTGGGGGTACAATAAGGGATCCAAGTTTTACATGCAAATACAATGTATATAGGGAAAATTTTGAAAAGCTTCTTCTCATGAACCACCTGACTATAAGAGTGGAGCTTTTCTGATCAAAACTTACTGTTGTCAGTCATTGTTGTTGTAAACTGCCAGAAGAGTGGACATTTATGAGAAAGCTTCCTGATATGAGGCAGATTCAAATTATTTTTCAGATCACGCCCCCCAAGGGTAGGGTGGGGCCACATTAGGGGATCAAAGTTTTACATGCTGATATATAGGAATCTTCTCCAGAGCCATTGGGCCAATTTCAATCAAACTTGATACAAATCATCCTTAGGTAAAGGGGATTTAAATTTATTGAAATGAAGGGCCATGCTCTCATCAAAGGGGAGGTAATTACAAAAATGCAAAAAATTGGCTGGGGTTATTCAAAAAATCTTCTCAAGAACCACTGGGCCAGAAAAGCTAAAATTTACATGAAAGCTTTCTGATAAAGTGGAGATTTAAGTTTGTAAAAATCAGGACCCCTGGGTCAGGGTGTGGCCACAATAGGGGATCAAAATTTTACATGCAAATGTATAGGGAACCAAACTTAGCACAAAGCATCCTTAGATGTTTGTTGATATGAAAGGCCATACCTGTCTACAAAGACATATGATAATTACCGGTAATGAATTTGTTGTCAAGCTTAATAACTAAGTTTGATAATTAATAAATATTTAGCCGTTGCTTTTGAAATATTTTTTTTCAGAACTTAGCTGCTTGTATAATGATAGATTTGCTCAAGCTTGTTTATTGCTAGGAACTGCTGCTTGGGTGAGCAATGTGGCCCATGGGCCTCTTGTTCTGTTTAGTTTCCCTGAACTGAAGACTCTGGAAGATCTAGAGACCAAGTAAATTAAATTTGTTCTTCAAGCTATGTTACATTATAAAAAGCATTGTAGATGTGAAATGTGTTGTTAAAACAACCAAAACGAGAAGAACAATGTGGATCGAACTTTTAATGCTGATACATTGTTGTTTATCATTCCTATTAAGCTAAACCATTTAACCAGATTATGCAGTATACAGAGGAGGAAGAGATGCATGTACCAGATATTTTACTGTTGATGGACTTTTGAGAGTCTTCAATTCAGTTTCTTGAACTTCGTCAGCTGGTTACATGTTGAAATCCCTATTTTTAATTAATGGTCAACTGGTTTCTTTCAGCAGAATGGGGAAACACTGGTGACTCCTATAATAGCAAGTTTTGGTGAACTACAGGAAAATCAGCTAAGATTGAACAAGGATGAGGTATTGCATTAAATCAATAGTAATGGAGTGGGTAAACTCGTTTTTGAGAAATAAAACATTGTCAAAATAAACAATTGTTTTAAAGGATTCATTGACAGCATCCATTCTCTTTGTAGGTTGAAAGCATTTTCACCAGAAAAATTGTTTCACTTTGCGATAGCAAAAATGTAGGATCCACCCAATTCAGGCGAGGAAAATTGCCCTCCCTTCAGTCTGGCTATACCCTGCCTGTGTACCTTGGTGGAGGACATCGAATATGGGGATTAACTGCTGTTATTCTGCACATGTTTCTTCCCGTGCTGGCCCCTGGATTATACAAATTCAAATTAAGACATAGACACTGATGTTTTAGAATAAACTGCTGGTGATTAAAAGTGGCTGTGATGCATGCTGTATGACTCAGGTTGCCAGGTTCTAGCCAGGTCAGTTCTGGCCCCCTGGATTATACAATTATTAATACCTAGATACTGTTATATTTTAGAATAAACTGCTGAGGAAGTGATTGTGATGTATGCTCTATGACTCAGGGTCTCCAAGAAATCAGTGCCAACAAATAAATTTCATTTCAAAATGTGATTCACAAGAATTCCTGGTTTGTTTTGTTTGGGTTTTTTTCTTGGATAGATATGGTAACTGTTTATTCACAGAGGAAAGCAGTTTGGTGCAACCATGAATGGTCATGAATTGTATGTGCTACTGATTATCAGAAATTCACTTCTTTCATGGGAATTCAGAAATTTTTTCTAAGCTTGTTATCAAGAGGAACATTGTTTACATGTATTAGAGTTACATTTTCTGATTAAATCTTGCTGGAATTGAACTTATAACCACCAATTCTGTGTGTGTATGTGAGCAAATTTAATCAGCTAGGCCAGAGTAGTGTTTCTTAAATACATGTATTGCAGCTGATGAAATTTACTGATGAAGGTTTATGTCAATGTAAAACTAGAATCATCCTAATGGAAACAATACTCCCTGCTTATACTGCATGTTAACGTTGTATGAACTCTTAAAAGTCATGTGTTGGACAAGAAGTGAATTTCCATGACTTCGAATGACTGACTTTTGAAATGGATTATGCCACACCTGATGGTCTTGTATTTTTACAAATACTCATTCAATTTAATTTAAATACCAAGGATAACCCATGAAAGCTCGAAAGCTTATTTCCAATGGAGTCCTTTGATGCACGGATGTTTGCGTTAGGGGATCATTTATGTGGGAGGAAACCGAAGTACCCGGAGGAAACCCACGTGTCTGAGCGGGCGACCGCCATTCCCTCTCACATACAACCACTGCCGATCACAGGGATCGAACTCGGGTCGCAGCAGTGAGAAGCGAGAGCACTACCTCTGCGCTACCCGGACACCCGGTATTTATTCATTTATTGGTCATAATGAACCTTATTAAATTAAGAATGAACTCCCAAGTGACCTTGATATTGTCCATAACCTTGGGATAGGATTAGGATACACCAGACCTCGACAAGAATTTAAGTGACCTTGACATTATCCAAAATGACCTTCGGTCAGGATCAGGACTTATCCTCATTGCATTAGCAACTACTGTGCCACGTATGAACATCTCATCTTTTGCTATTGTAAAACATGACCTCGAGAAGAATTATAAAATTTATGATACATGTATTAGCTCCCTCAGGGTCTTGTGGCTGGGGCCAAAACTGCAAAACAGATGCCAAATTTTAAAAAACTTCTTTACTCCCACACATGTGGGTGAAAAGCTAAATGAATAGTTGTGAAACCTTTTGAATGAAGGCAAATGAATGAGATATAGGCTATGGTACTCAGGTGACCATAAAGGCTTGTGGGTCTCTTGTTCCTATATTTCAGCATGTAAAACTTGGATCCCCTATCTGACTCCACCTGACCCCAAGGATTGCGATTTGAACAAATTTGAATCTATTCTGTGTCAGGAAGCTTTATTGTAAATTTTCACTTTTTTTGGCCCAGTGTTTCTTAAGAAGATGGTGAAAGATTTTTTCCTACCATGTAAAACATTATCACCTATCATGGCCCCACCCTACCTCTGGGAACCACGATTTGAACTACGCTGTATTAGAAAGCCTTCATGTAAATTTCAATTTTTATGACCCATGGGTTCTTGAGAAGAATATTTTTAAATGACCCGACTCTATTTTTGCCTTTCCTTAATTATCTTCCCTTTGAAGGGAGCATGGCCTATCATTTTAACAAACATGAATTCCCTTCATCCAAGGATGATTTGTGCCAGGTTTGAATTAAATTGACCCAGTAGTTCTGTAGAGGATTAATATATGAAAAGTTTACAGACAGATGACAGAAAAAAGGTGATTAGCAAAGCTCATTCCAAAACTTTCAGCTGAGGATCGATCGACAATTCAATCTCATTCATTGTGAATGTGCTGTCCTTGAAAAGTAGTAAAACAAACAGTTCAAATGACTTTAAGCTGGGTTCGAACAAAACATCATTTCATGAACAATCTCTCTATCAAGTGCTACATGTTCAAAACATGTTGGTATCGATAAAATGTACGGAAAATTCATTTTAAAAATCTGGAAACAGCCAAACATGTTCTCAAAATTCAACAAATCAGTCTGAAAATACCATTGCACAGGTCTATGCAGTATACCACACGATGATATCTACAAAATTTTGGAAGATTCAATAAGCTAGCCTATAGAAAATCTAATAAAAACGTCTACAAATGGACATGGCAATTCCAATTTGTCCCCAAAAATTTATTTCTGGGGATTGTAATAAGCAACTGTACAGAGTCTCTTTGTGAATAGCTATGTTTTATTGCAATCTTTGAACAACAATACATTTTCAAATCTGTCAAATACATTGGCAGTACAGTTCATCAGAATGGCAGTTTCTATATTTATGCTATGACGGTTAAATGTCTAGATCATCATCAGGGTCCTCCTCATCAAAGTCATCAGCTTCATCAGGCTGGTAGAAGATCTTCCCCTCTCCCACTGACTTGGCAAGAACAGATTCTTGTCTACAAAAAAAAACAAGTGTTGTCTACACTTTGGATATTGCAATCCTATTTTTTAACCCCACTGACTCGGATCTTGTTTTTGGTCTGTCTCTGAAATCTACACAATAGGTGGATTCTTGCTCATTTTGACAAAATTGTAGCTTTGTTGTAGGCCTAATAAGAAAAAGTTTTAAAACTTTCCCGTGAAAAGGTAAGGACTCTTATTCTGACCTCACCCTATTCCCAAGTTATTCTGACCTCACCCCATTCCCAAGTGGCAAAGTTTAAGTGGACTTTATATGTTTACATCTGCAAACTTCTAGTGTTATGTTTCACATCACAGGTTTGAGGAACAACACATATTTGAGACATCAGGTTTATTTTCAACTTGTATGTAAATGAATTAGAAATAGAGGAAAAATTTTATTTGGATGGATAAAAAAAGTAAAAACGGGATTCAGTATTCAATTGAAAATGATTGAAGTAGACTGTTGTAGTATAAAATAAGTTCATTCCATTGTTTTACCTCTCCTTGTTGTATGTATATGGGAGAACTAACTGATTTCTGGCCTCCTTTTCCTTCTCAGATAATGATAAATTGAATGGAAGATTTGCTGCAGGGTCAAGCTGTGGACCAATGAAGATTGACAGATTACAATACACACAACTCATTTTCATTTAATTAAATAATATGTTTCCTCACAACAAATAGGATTTGGCAACAGTTCATGTCTATTGATACCCTCTCCTTATACAAATAATTACAAATCTAATAACATTTACAGAAATCATGGACACAAACTGATGGATGTTTTAACTTGTATAAGATTTGGCTTTCACAGAAAGACCTGCTACCTGATTCTGAACATCTGTAACAGTTCGTGTTGGTTGCTTCACCTCCGTAACATCTGTGACTCTGAAATCTTCTGTTATGTTGAAACTCTCTTTCTGCATTAGCCAACAAAATCCATTCATTAGAGTGAAGTATAACATACTAACTAAAGATCAATAACTCTAAATTGTGATACAGAAAATTTAATGTAGTACAAGTTTAAAATTCCAGTGATGAAGCATTTTCAATGATTAGTGATAAGAAATCAGAAAATTTGATCGTTAGATTAACTATAATATTGAATAAATGACTAAATCCAACTAGATGTTGCAATTTATAAGGTGGACATTCAAGTGGGAAAAATAATTTCATTTTTGAAAAATACATATAAAGGGTATGAACTGTAACACTTCACACCAGCATACTTTTCATGAAGTGCATGAAGCACACAGTCATGTAGCATCACATTTTTATAAAATATCCTTATGTATTTTTAAATACGAAATTTATTTCTTAAACATACAGATCTTTCCATTAAGATCAGAGAGTATGAGACCCTTCAAAATGCAAACTACATGTAATAAATCTTCCACTCACAATTCTGATCACTTTTCCAGAGATTTTCTTGTGTAGGGTATTGCAGCAGAACACTGAGTCAGGTGTTACTGTAGAAACCATCCTATGAATTGTTGTAACTGTGTGATGAATCAAAGAGAGGCTGTTGTCATCATGGAGGTCTCCATGGATCACACCAACAACTTGTTGGACCTGAGACCCTGAAAGTAATTTATCACAGAGTTTTCAAAACTGAAGGTTTTGCCCACCAAAAATTCCTTTGCTCTAGTAGGAAACAACAGTACATTTCATTTGGACGGACTGGTAAATTTATTTAAATGTCCCACATGTAATAATCAGATTTTAAAAATTCCATACTCATAATATACAAGTCATGTTACAAACAAACGCATGATTTGAAAAATTTGATAATTAGATTAACTCTTATGATGCTTTTGTTTTTCTTTGACTGTTTGTCAGGGATGGTGATGGGAAGGGGTGTTTCTGCAAGAAAACATTACCTAGATCTGCTGAAAAAGCCAGCCCATGGAGAGTTCTGCATGTAAAAGGAGGTGATTTGTGTGTTAGCAGGGGACTTAAGGTGTCCATTACTATGGCAATAGATTTTGTCCCTGGTGACAATTTCTTTTTGATGTAAGTCTTAACATCAGTATGGAGTCCTAGGCCACATGATTTGTCCCATCCAAGAAGATCTTTGGATCCGTCATGGACTCTGACACTTCAATAACAATATAGAATATCATATGAACATATTTATCCATAATTTAAACACAGCGATATATATACTAGGTTTATTAAACAGTTGTGCATGATAAAATTAAAATTCCTGTAACTGTATATTTTCTTACCACTAAAACATACACTCTTTCTTTGTTCTTTATGAATCATGTTCAATTTGTTTTGTCAAACCCAATGCTACTTCCTTAAAGGTTTTTTATTTTAATAGTTTTGCAGTTCCACAAAGTCAAATTAATTTTCAAATTTTTCTAAAATAGCAAATATGTAAAGCAAAACAGTTTAGCACATTCAAATACATACTTCTGAATTCCTAATGACTTTATTGTTTCAACAGTGTCTTGAGTTCTGACATCATAGGAGAAGAGGTGAACTTCATCTGTTCTGTCAAAGTAAGGGTTTACAATTAAGAAGCTGTCGGAGTAAAAATTTTGTTTGCTTCCGTTTTGTGACAAACCTGCAGAAAGTGCTTCAACTCAACAAACTTTGTTTTCTCTGATGACTTTTTTTAAAAAAACAAATTTAAACAGTTTTCTTAGTATCACTATTATCTCAGATTTTGGACCATAAAAATTCACCATTACCTACTTACCAAAATGGTGAGTAAGAGTCAATAATAAAAATCAAATTAAATTTGAAGCTCAGCAGATTACGAATTGTAAAATTACAATACATGTACATTATTCATTTTTCACAACATTACATTATACCGATAAGATGTACTTTTGAAAAATCCATGAGGGCATCAACTGTGGCACTTCACACCAGTATATGTTAATAAGCGACTCTGTGTTAGCACTTCATAAAAAGTATGCCAGTGTGAGGCATTTCAAAACTGAAATTTAATTTTTATATCTACATTATAATTTCATTTCTGTCCGAATTTCCAGCTGTTAAAATAAACTTACTACATGTATATATATATTTATCAAGATGCACATTGTTCATTACTGCATCACATTCATGAGGAAATGGCTATCATTACAAACGGTATTTCATAAAACTTTTATAACTTTGGAAATACATGTTTAAATATCATAATATATATCAAATTTAAACCAAGAAAATGAATATAAATGACTTTTTTAGAAGATTATATTATCATTATTCACAACAATACCATCCATACCTCTGCGATAGGGACAGGATATACGACAGTAGAAGATTCCGTCCACAAACATTCACAGAGTCTGGAAAGAAAAATATTCTGCATTGAGAATAAAAATGATTCATTTATCATTGTCAAAAAAAAAAAGGTGAAAATAAGTATACAAATAAACACAGTAATCTATAAAAAGATATGAATATTCATTGAATAGAAAAAATATCTCTCTCTTTCTCTACAGAGAGAGAGAGATTTCTATTCATATTTATTTATTAAAATTCAGATACCTGTGATAATAGTGATTATATATACTTACATTACATTAAATTAAAATTAATGAAAACCATCTCAAGAATCAACTCAAAATTCTCTGATTTGACACCTACTGAGATACTAATATGGATTTTAAATGAAAGTAAAGAAATTTTATGTTTGCTTGAAAAATTTATTTTTGAAAACAGTAAAAGATCCAATCTATAAACATATGTATTTTCATGTGCATGCAGGTTTTTGGAAGTTTATCTTTTGTTGTTAGATGCAAAAGAACATTTATATGTATGTACATTTTACACAAAAGTATAATGATATTTCATCATCATCAACAATAGAGACAATGATGCCTGGTTATGGTTATGTAGTGAGCAATATTGTTGAGTTTCTATTGAAATAATGCTTAAATTATACTTCTTTTGTCAACTATGCCTTCTGGGGCCCTTAATTGGTCAATAAAACATCTTGTATACTACAGTAGAGCAAATTCGAGCTAAAATTATCTAACTCTAAAGGAACGACTCAGCGTCGGATGTATATGTCGGAGAAGTTTCTTACCCTCTATAAGGACAAGCTTTGAAGTTTCTGAACCCGATATCAAATCGCCAATCATGATATCATATAGTAATACAATGAAAATCACATTACAAATTACCAACTTTCCAACTCCAAGGAAGCTGACATATTGCAGTTCCGCACAGAATATTAGTACAGTTAACTCTATCATAGTATTATTCGATTCATTGTAGTTACTTTATACTTTTTTTAAATACTCATTTACTTTTACTAATTTTGTGCAGAACTGTGAAATATGATAAAATAAAGGAATATATAAAGTTAAAACTTTTAAACATTGATTCTTATCATATGCAAACCCTCTATTTAATTAGCAATGAATGTCCTGACCGAGCGTGCGATGCTCGTTTACAAATATAAAATAAAAACCTCCTGAATGTATGATGTAAATATGATTGTATTTTCCTATCATTTGGTAAAACGAACATATCCAGTGGCGGATTTAGAGGGGGCGCAGCTTTATTTCAAAGTTTTGCTTTTAAATTTAGAATATTATATAAATTTCTTGTTTCAAATAGAGAATCTTTTCTGGAACATACGCTATTTCAAACAAAATGAGGATGTGAAGAGGCCCACACCAAAGTCCCACGCAATGTATTCGTACGCTGTTTGTGATGGCATAGCCTGGAAAATTAAAGAAAAGTTCAACAAAAAATGGGGGCTTGCAACTATGGAGCGCCAAATTAACATAAACTCAAATAATTAAAGATATCTTCAATTATTTGAAGATATCATCAATTCATTTGATGCGCGCAACTATTTAATTAAAGACCTCTTCAAATAATTAATTATATCTTCAATTCTGAGTTATTGCGCGCATTATTTGAATTGATGATAGCATTAATTCTTCAGCTGAATTGATGCGCGTTTTAATTGAATTAATGACCTCTTCAAATGAATTGATCAATTGATGCTCGCTACAATTCAATTGAAGAGAGCAATAATTGAATTAATGTGCGCATCAAATCTATTATTGCTCTCATTAATTCATTTGATGCGCGCATCAATTGAATTGGAGAGAGCAATGACTGAATTAATGCGCGCATTAAATCAATTATTGCTCTCATTAATTCAACGGATGCGCGCATTAATTCAACGGATGAGATCATTAATTGAATTGAAGCGCGTATTAATTCGATCATTTGAGGAGAGCATTAATTGATTTAATGTGAGATCGGTAAAGTTGGCTACTAGTAACCAGCTACTAGTAACTGGATACTTAAAAAGAGAAAAATTAGCTACTAGTAGCCAGCTACTTGAACCAGGAAAAGTTAGCTACTAGTAGCCAGCTACTAAAAGTAAGAAAAGTTAGCAACTCGTAGCCAGCTACTACAAAATATAAAAGTTATAATTACTGATAGCTCGCTACCAGATAATGGTTAATGAGTTTGAAAATTATTATCTATCAGATTTATTTCTAAAGAGGACGAGGAGTCGTATGATATTTCATGCTCAATTATCCCCAGTTACATAACGTTGCAATGCAAAATACGAATAAACCTTTTCAACTGAGTGTTTACTTTAAAAGTGATACGGATTGAATTCAGACCTTCAATCATTTGATATAACATCCATTTTGAGATATCTGCTACTTTTACAATTTGATTCGAGTTACCCTGAAATTTCAACATAAGTGTGAATACCGTAAGAAACTTTATGTTTGACTTTATGTTTGTATTAGATATCTGACGAATTTACGACTATACATATGACAAGAAGTGATAGATGGTGTTTTGGTACGCCGCGAATTTTCAGATATCGCTCTTTAGGAAATCAGTTACTTATACATTTTGATTATCGGTACAATGAAATTTCAAGATCCGTGTGAATACCTTAAGGAACTCCGTGTTCATATCATATATTTAACTAACTTACAACGATACGTATGGCGAGTAGTGATATTGGGTATCGTGATATGTCATCAATTTTCAGATATCACGCTTAAGGAAGTCAGCTACATATACCTTTTGATGGCAGGTAAACTGAGATTTCAAGTTTTTCGCAAATATCTTAAGGAACTCTGGGTTTGTATTAGATATATATAAAGCACAGAAAATTTCACTTCATTTGGATACCCACTTCCGCCCCTACCCGGGTTGAACTCACGACCTGCGGAACTAAATCTCCTAGCAGCATGTACTACACAACCAGCGTCCAAGACCGCTCGACCATCTAGGCAAGTCTTATAACTTGCTTTCGATGACGATGGAATTCTCGCCATGCTGTCACACGCTACACGGTCATTGAGAATGGAAATTGCATTCGAAATATTTTATATAAAGCACAGAAATAGCAATGAACTCTTAAATGCAATATTATTCTTTATTGCTGAAGACATACGTCTTATGTCATACATGTTTACAGAAATAATAAACAAGTTAACAATTGTATTGTATGGCATGGCATGACATTATATGGTATGTTACACAATACTGATGTGAATCTATAGACAGAGAATGCTATATAAGTAAATCATTACGTAATTCAAAGGCACAGTAAAGACATTTCCCCAAATTACATAACTCTTTGAAATTTTTTACACTTAATAATTGTATAAGTTTAAAAACAGATGGGTTTTTCCAATAATACCTCTTGATATATTTCCTGCGCAATTCAATAAAGTTTAGGACATTTTAAAATAAAATGAAATTCATCCTCAATATCTAAATTACAAAGTTTACAATAGCGGTTATTTCTTGCTACATTAAAATGACGTCCACTCTCAATGGCAAGATTATGCGAAGACATTTTAATTCTACTAATGTGTTTTTTATAAACATGTGGAATAGCCTTCATCAAGTAAAATTTCAATGAAAAATAGTCATAAATGTACATATAAATTTTACATCTTGGTGAGAAGTTGATTTGTTCAACAATACTCTGCACAAAAATATCAGAAATTCTTTGCTTAATTATTGGGAAATAAGTATTACAATATACGCCATTATATTCTTGATTACACCAAATATGACCCAAACCTATATCAAATAGTTTGTTTTTATATGGATAGCCCAATTAATCACACGATTTCCATCCTTGTCAGCTTCTTCACGTAAACTTTTGTAACATGTTTTTCAAAATACAATTTTCATTTTGTAATAATTTAAACCCAAAATTAAAAATTCTAAACCAGCGCACAATGTCCATGGGCAGTCTGCCTGTTTCTACATACACCATGATAGCATTATTTGTATTTTTCCTGACACCCAGTACAGACTTCAAATATCCCAAGTGCACTTTTTCAACATCTTTTGCACTATGGCTACCCCAAACTTCACAACTGTAATTAAGTATACTTGCAACATATGTATCAAATAAAGACAACATTGTTTCTGTGTTTAAATACATTTGGCTGACTTTAGATTTCAAGGAAAATATTGCTTTTCTGCCCTGACTGGCCATGCAATTGCTTTTGTGTGGTGCTAAACTTTCCATTGTAATTCATTAAAACACCCATGTGAATGAACATAACTGCCCTAAGTGAAGAAATATTTAATATAAAGCACAGAAAACTTCTTTTTATTTGGATACCCACTTCCGTCCCTAGTCGGGGTTGAACTCACGACCTGCGGAACCAAATGTAACCAGCGCGTTAGACCGCTCGACCTTAAAACTTATTTTCGATGACGATGGAATTCTCGCCACGCTGTCACACGCTACACGGTCATGGGATACAGTTATTTAACGTACATTTTAAGAGGATCACACACACACACACACACACTATATATATATATATATATATATATATATATATATATATATATATATAAACACCTCTGAGTACTCCGGCGCTCTGTCAATTCCGGTCACAAAATATAGTCCCCAACATTTCTTTAACAAATCCTTTATTATTAATAATTCTCTGTACTCCGGATACTGCGTATTCTGTATATCGGCCAGCTTACCCAGTCCAAACTGCTATTAATTAGCTTTAATTGTCCTGTGTAAACCGGCCCCTCGATGATACACCACCCCAACTGTTACGTCAATCGTATTCGGTGTACACGAGGTCCCAACTGCTCGTAATTAGCTCCAATTATCGTATTTCAACCGGTCACCCCACGATGACCAACCTGTCGGTATATTCGATTCATCACTCGCGGTGTACACAAAGGGTGTCGAAAGGGAAGCCTCAGGTACGTAAAAGAGTTTAACTGGCGATGAGTCGTAATCAGTTTAAAATAAAACCTGATTGGGGGGGATGCATTTTTCAATTATGGCAGCACCTTGTACGAGGTAATGGTGCACGAGCCTCCCCCATAACGACAGAGACAAAGTTCAATTAATCGATGAATTCGATACATTCTTGGAATGAATCAAAATCGTCAACAACCCAGTCATGTTTTCGAGTGAAAAACAATGAAATGTGGTCTTCCATCGAGAGTCGCTTGTGTGTGTGTGACCAAGACTAGCACATGAAAAATTTATGGAGGAATATTTCCGATGTGGCCCTTAACACAGTTGTCTGGTACACGTAAATCAGATCAATCATAAGATGTATCGATGCATCTTACACTTAATTATCAATACAAATCAACACTGAACCATAATCAAATCAGCAAATCGTTAATGCTTCACAGGTTCTAAAATTATGTTCCTTTTTAAAATACTAGCTCAGAGAACGTTGTCAGCTTATAAAATCAGGTTACTCAAGAAGTGTTTACAAAGTATGTGAACTCTGCACATCTTTCTACCGTACACGGGGAATGGGGAAGTTTTGTATCCACTAAGATATTATCTTAAAGAGGTGAGGATTTTGGCTGAGTTGAATGATTAATATTGATCTGTTTCCAGAAGGAAGTGAAACGTCTCAAAATTAATGAGGAAGAAACAATATATATATACACGATGAAGTATAGAATTACTTTTACAGATGCATAATTCATAATACGAAAGTTTTCATTTAATAACTAAGCATGTTCAAATTCATCCAAACTCGCAAGTATATGCTTGTATAGTAAAAGGGATTCTTGTTTATTCAAAATGAAGGTTGAAGTCTGGTTCGAAAGTCCTTAGATATAATTAAGAAATAGTGAAAAGGGTGCGTGGTGTTTAAACTCCCTCTCACCAGAAAGGCATATTCTACTGGAGATTCCTCCTCGTTCAAACCAGTGGCCAGGGTGGATCCGGGTTCAGGCGGGGCCACAATGGGAATTGAAGTTTTACATTGGATTATGCATATATAGGATTTTCTTTGAAAATCACCAACCACCAGGATGTATGTCAAATAGATATACAGGCATCCTCGTGTGGTGTAGATTCATGTTTGATCACATCACCGGGGAGGGGAGAGACATGGCGAGTCCTTACAGGTCAACAAAAATTTGAGTGTCAGTTGTCAAGGTACATATGTACGTGGGAGATACAGAGCTCACAATTCTTTGTTATGTAAACAAGGCTCGTGCCATGCTTTTGTTTACATAGGTTAAATATACTAATAAAAGTTTTGTTTAAAGCAGATTTTTTTCAATTCATAAGTAAATTCTGAACACAATTAAATAGTTTCTAGTGATTGGCACATCTCGTTTTGTTTTAAACATGTTATTTTCTATTAAGCAATCTATATGTAAACAACAACATGGCACGAGCCTTGTTTACATTACAAAGAATTGTAAGTGCTGTATCTCACTTGTAACTCAACAATTGCTATTCAAATTTTGGTTGACCATTCGAAATACTTTAGTTAAGCATTGTAAACAGTAAAAATGGAAAAGTAAAATTTGAAAATTTTCAGCTCAAATCGTGTCCATGCCCCTTTAACAGGGGATAAAATGCGAATTTCCATACGAGTGATGTGGCCCATTAGCCTCTTGTTTACGCAATGTTTATTGGCTGTGCACACAATCTGGTATATATAGTACTCCTATCTGTCGTCGGAAACCCACGGTCGGTCGCACTACGTTTACCTCCCGTGGGGGGTAAACCTAGTGCGACCGATCGTGGGTTTCCGACGATGTACTCCTATCACACTACATGTACACGTATATACCCAAGTTTGCTCAACTTGTGTCGAAACCCTGTGTGTAAACATGTACGATAAATTAACATTTAGCAGCTTATTTCTCATGGTTGAAGATACTTTTTCAACATTCGTTGTATAACATGGGGTTTTTTTTTAAGAAATCAATTGGGTGTTTGAAACTTTAAAGACTTATTTTGCCGTCCGTGCAATATCATAGAAAGAAACGAGACCGTCCACATTTTTTCCTCCCCAAAGACGTCCGTACTCTTCAAATCATCGAAAAGACGAATACCATTCCTTCGAAATTTGGAGTCCTACTGAAGAATTACCTCTAAAGACAATTGCTTATAATTACTGTTTTCTGGTAGTTCGGCTCAAAATACCAAAATTGGGGAAACGAATGAATTCGACTTCACCATCATGCTTTCTATTTCTTCTCAGGGTAGAAGGACTGAGAGCAAATCGCTGGTCTTCAACTCGGACAAATGAAAATATTTCTAGAAGATATTCAGTTAAAGGGGCAAGGACATGGTTGAGGGGAAAATTTTATTTTTCCATTTTTATTGTTTACAGTGCTTGTAAATAAATACAATACATAGACAGAATTTACCAGAAAAAATTCTTAGTAGTTTAGTTTGGAACATTTTATAGTTGGGGAGTGGTGAATTTCCGATTTAGAGCAATTTTAGTAAATGATACAAGTAATGCTTGGAATCTTGAAGTCAATGGCATCGTCGGTTTTTTCTTGTGTTTTTTCTTGTTTGTTTGTTTGTTTGTTTGTTTGGTGTTTGTTTGTTTTTTCCCACAAGAAGTGTTTGTTGAAGCAAATCGAAATAACAACTGAAAAAAATAATCCGAAGCTTGCAGAAAAAACTTCCATGTTTTAGGAACTCTGGCATTGACATGCCAAGCTTGTTTATGATAGGGGAAAACGTATCAGGAATAACTATTTCTTTCTACATTTTACTCCAATAGCACACTGGAAAGGGTGGTGTCAAGTCAGATGGCTGTTGCTTTTGTGTCCCATGAATTGAAGACAAGCATTTTGATACTCAGGCTGGCTGAATACTGGGCTAGAAATTCGTAGTAAGAATCGAGCGGTTTTGACCTAGGAAGACAGTGGCGGATTTAAGGGGGGCGCAACCGACGCCCCCCCCCCTAAAATGTTCAATTTTTAGGTAAATCGTGGTATCTTGTTTAGAAAAATGTACTAAACGATAAAAGAAGCAACGATTTCTTCCACTCCAGGAGAAATAAATGGCAAAATCTTTTGATTTCTTGAATTACTTTATTGGGAGAACTTAATTTTTTCCAAAAACCCTTAAAATTTGTGTCATTTTATTAATTTCACCTTATTAAAAATGATAGAAAATAGTAAAATGACTAAATAGGAGACATATTTCAAGCCCTATAAAATCTGTAAAATCCAGGTGCTTCCGGATCGAAGGCTTCGCCCCCTGGGCCCTTACCAGGGCTTCGCCCTGGACCCACTGGGGGCCTCAAGACCAGACCCCCTGCCTCATAAAGTGGCGCCCCCCGTAACCGCAATTCCTGGATCCGCCCCTGGTCAAGAAAACACTTTCAAAATGTTCCAATATATTATCAACACAGGAATAAATCTTGCTTATCTTTTATGGAAAAAAAGCTATACACTTGAAACTCTTCAACGTGCAGTGTATAAAACTATACTATATTTACTGAGAGGCATGTTGTAATCTTTGTGTCGTATCCACCCATTGACAGTTAGCCCACCATAGCTATTATAAGAGTTAACCCGGATTAACTTTGTAATGTGAACTGCGATCATGTCATTTCTAAATTATCAGAAGAAGGCGTTGTCGGCTTTCGGTGAAGGTGTGAAGAAGGACGACTCGTCCTCCCAGTATTTGATCACCCTCACAATCCCGCTGGCCCATCCTTCAGCCACCCATATCTTGTCCTCAACGTCGATGGTCAGTCCGTTAGGGTGTCCTAGCATCCCTGACAAGATGAACCGTTGAAATACCCCCTCACTGTTGATCATGTGAAGTTTGTTGTTGGCGAAATCCGCTATGATGATGTTACTTTGACTATCCACTGCTATTCCGCGGGGATCAAACTTCTTAACGCTGCTGGTTGTTCGATTTCCGTGATAAGTGAATTTAAGAAGTCCATGTGGATTCACACAAATAACTGTGTGCTTGTCAGAGACACAGATGTCTCCATTTTTGTTTTCTACGATATATCCAGGAAATTCGAACAATAATTTCCCATTTCTATCATTCTGAAATTCATGAAGAGGATTTCCGCTTACGGAGTCATATTTTACAACCTTGCTTTCGTTGGGCTTATATAAACTTACGAGAATGTCATTCAACATCGTAAATGCTACTCCTCTTGGTTGCCATACACCTGTGGAAAATACTGAGTATGTCAGATTTTTATCTTCTAATCCTGATAATTTCATAACGGAGTTTGTCTTGAAATCCACATAGAATAATACACCTTTGTGGTCTATGGCCAATCTCTGCGGATCTCCGTTGATGGCAATTGTACGAATTATCTCACTATTCAAGTTCATACATATTATGTCCGAGCTTCTTCCACAGACCCAAAATTGGTCAGTTCCTTGACAGCGAATGTCGTGCAACCAGTTGAAAGAACATTTTATGGTAAATGTTATTTCCGCTTCCGGTTTAAGAGTTTTCTTTGGAAGTTTTACACTGCGGGATGTTCGAACATGCGCGCGCTTTCTGTCAGCATACTTGATGATGCTGTGGCCGAAGACGGATTTGATCACTACGTGTTTTGAAATACATTCTGTACACAATATCGTGTCACACATTGAACAAAACATATGAGCGTTAAAGTGACAGAAATAGCATTTCAATGTTTCTTCCTCCATCTAAGTGAATAAAATAGAGAGAAAAAAACCTTAGTAAATATTGATTGTGCATGCATATTTTAAAAGTTTTAGCAGGTAGGTTTGTGTATCAATGGTCAATTAGAAAACAATTTTGCAAGCATTGATAGTCAAAATAAACAAAAACAATCATTGTTTCCTACCTGTGTCGTATAATTAGTGGTCCGACCAGTTCAGAGGTCAATGAGGACCTCAGGTCCAAGTTCTGATCGAATCCGACTTGATTTTAGCGTGTTGTCGTTCACTAGAAAGCTATATACATGTACATCAAGTTACATGACGATAACTCATAGCAAAACAAAAATGAGTTCGGAAAACAAAATTTTATGCGAAGGACTATAAGCTCTTGTAAAACTGCTTAGCTCTTCGTGGATACAACAAAGCAGGTTTCATATCGATACAAATATCTGAAAAAGAATGTGGAAAAAAATTATCGTTAAAGTGGGTCAACGAGCTGAAAATTGAAACTGGTATATATGTAAGTAACTTTTAGTACCTTTAAGTTTCACCAGTACTAAAACAAGTTGGCTTGATGGTAATGGTAATAATTAAGTACTCACAAGTACTGTAATTATGAGTACTATCGTTTTTCTTTTCTATTAATATTAAACACCACATCACGGCGGCGTAACGACAGGACGTGAGTTAAGTTTCGTGTTTCACTGTGTACATACCTGTGCGTATATTGTGTTTCCTTGACACGGGACTAAGCACAATTAACTTCAAGTTGGATTTCCCTCGATAAAGAAAGTAGATGAACACACTCGAACAAAAAATGGAAATACAAGGGCTCTGTGAGGAATCGAATCATCAGGTTTCAGTCCTCTTTAAACCGATAAGCAGAAATCGTAGGATATTGTCAGTTTCCAAAGCCAGTCACGACAAAACGCTACATTAGCTCTCCTCAGTGAACATACTAAGTATTTTTCGTCAGTGCGATTTAAATATGAATTCCGGGTTCTTTGGGGGCGGCAAATGTAAAAATCAATTTGTGTGTTTTCGGTCAACACAACCTGTACAGCGTATATTTTCAAAGTTTCTTGAAGGATCAAATATGCTTTTGTCTAATCTTGCATGAAGAGCACAAAGGAATTGGCAGACAACATTTAAACACACATATACTTTTAACCATTCTACATGGCATATGAATAAGATCAATGCGATAGACCTGCACTTCTTCACAGTAATGTTAAAAATGCCATTTGTTTTAAACTGAAGTTTTAGGTTACCTGCGTCACTCAGGTGACCTATTGTTATCTGTGACCGATTGACCGTCCGTCATCGTGCGTCGTTAACTTTTGAAAATGTTCAGCCTTTCGGAAACTATACGACTATTCGTCACCAAAGTTAGTGTGCAACATATTCAAGAAGAGGGGGACATACGTTAAATTATCATGGTCACTGTCTTAAGTGGTAGGATCAAAATAACTGCATGCATTGTTATTATGGGTATGGAGGCTTCAACCAAAGTTGTAGAATTCATGGCCTCAGGATCAAGAATTTAGTCCCGCGAGCTAAATACTACAGGTCATATCTAAAATGGACCTGAATCTTTACAAATTTTCTTTACTCCAAAACATGAAGCCAACAAACTGAGCTCCTAGTTATAATGAGTATATATACCTCTACCAAAATTGTGAAATTTGTGATCCCAGGCTGCTTTACTCGGATAGCTTTGCAGGCAAATTGGGTACACAGTTATATGTCCTGTGAACTAATTTCGGATGATGTATAAAAAATCACCATTATCTGTATTCTGTTCTCTTATGTCTCTACGTATAAAAAATGAAATGGAAAAAAACCCATAAAAAGTCATACTTGTCAGAAAGGTTGCTAACAACTAGAGAACGTACCATCAGCTTAAAATTGCCAATAGTGAAAAGTTTGCGATATTTGTTCAGGTGACAATTTTGTAAGAAAGAGGCAGTAAAAGCTCATATATGGCATCAGGATTTCTTATGATTAGACAAAATGCATTAACATGAAATAAGGTCAAAGTTACTAGTGAAAAAAGAGAAATATATTTGTCACAGGTCACAGCTTTGAAAACATTCACTCATGGCTCAACGTTTTGCTTGACCCTGAACCAACACCCCTATTGTTTATTTGTTTTGCGTCCCATCGAGAATTTTCCCCTTGTATCATCACCAGTTGTAGGTGAAGTACCACAACTTTAGACCTGTACGTAAGGGTTAATGTACTCGTATCGCTCCATTGCTTAAAAGTAATGGACCAAGGCCCCGAAGGGGCCGAAGTCCATTGCTTTTAAGGAATGGAGTGATACGAGTACATTGACCCACTTAAAATCCACCTTTGCTAAACTAAACTTTGTGCATTTTAATCATGTCTTACGTTTTTCATTCTTTTGTTGCATGCATTTATATCTACTTGTATAAAGGTTGACCTACTTTCCGAACACTCCATTCCTGAAAAATAATGGAGTGTTCGAACAAAAGAATGACGTCATAGGTGGATTTTAATACTTATAATTTCCATTAGTGGAACTCTTCAAATTAAAGGCGCGTAAAGTCGTGATACCGGGACAACATACGTAAACATTACTTAGGCATACGTAATATAAAGTATGGTATCGAATGCATATTACATGTATAACCGACTGCAAACCACGACACTGGTTAAAATTCTAAAGGCAAATTTAGGAATTGATTATTCTTACAAAAAAAACCGGACGAACTTATTAAACTATGTGATTGAGTGCAGGTACTAAATCTGTCAAATCTGACCGATATAAAGCATCAATCGCAAGAAGAACTGTGAAGGGAAAAACCAATATGCACATCCGACACAATAACTTTTCTTGTAATTAATGGGATTCATATGTTATTAAAATTATTCTGTCAGACTATGAAGACATTCTATTTTATCCTACAATTTGGACAGGTTCATATGGCATGGACTTTGTAATCAATCATGTATCCCCTTCTCTCTCTCTCTCTCTCTCTCTCTCTCTCTCTCTCTCTCTCTCTCTCTCTCTCTCTCTCTCTCTCTCTCTCATTTTCCAATATTTTAGACTATGTTATATATTTGCCAAACTGCCTTTTTTTTTTTTAGACGTTTATAACACTAACTAACACAACAAATGCGTTTCAAAACTGCATCTAAGCTATATTTTGAAAATTACAAAATATTGATTGACTTAGGACAGAGAACATCGTTGTTTGGAATTTTTAGAATAGGTGTAGGAGAGTTTTAAAAAAACATGTAACATCCTTGATAAACTAGTGGTAGAATATTTTTAAAATGCAGTTTGACCAATGGCTATTTTATTTAAAAATACACAATGTACTTTAACTTAAAAAAGAGGGGATGCTATGAACGTTTCGTTTATGTCCCAGTAATCTCGCACTTGCTCGCGAGACTTGTGCATTTTCTTACCAATGACGCACAAGAGTCATCAAAGAGCGATAACTCTAATGAGCTGGTAATGAGAAGTATTAGCGCTCAGGTGCGGATGAGGGTTCTGAATAACGTGACAAATCCTGTCACGATACGGCGCATAAAAGACCCGTGACTCTCACTTCTAACTGCCGAGCGTTTGGCGAAGGAGCAATCACTACCCCTACATGGTTTGACACGGCCATGCACGAGTGGTGCTCGAACTCACGACTTCCTTGTCATGATTGATTGATTGTATATTGTTTAACGTCCCACTCGAGAATTTTTCACCCATACGGAGAAGTTACCATAATTGCCCGTGAAGGGCTGCAAAATTTAGTCCTATGTTCGGCGCTTACGGCCTTTAAGCAGGGGATCTTAAATTCGTACCACACCTGCTGTGACACGGGACCTCGGTTGTTGCGGTCTCATCCGAAGGACCGCCCCATTTAGTCGCCTCTTACGACAAGCAAGGGGGTACTAAGGACCTATTCTAACCCGGATCCCATGGGACCCTTGTCATGAAGTGAAAGTTTTACCACTGAGCTACCGCGACCGGTTCGCACTATTGTAGGGCCTTCGATTTCGTTAAAATACAACTAGGTATATGACGTGCCAGAAAAATGTCCGTTAAAGCTGTATGACCCGATGTTCATGTATTATTTTTGTACATAATTACTTTAAAGCAGATTAATTACTTTAAAAAGTTATTAACTTTCCCTTAATTACATGCTTGAAAACATCTGCATGTAAATGAAAACAGTGCGAATATTATTTAGAAAGTAAATATAGTGGCTACATATATAAATCATCCCATAATAGACGTCTATAAATAGACCCACGCGCGTCAGGGAAATCCCAACATGATGTATTAACTCATACGCAAATGTCTAGTTTTAAGGCTGAAAGAGCGTAAAACAAAGAATTACTAAGAGGCATTTGATATTTTTATTTCTATTAAAGTAATTCCACCCTCCTGTGATGTCATCAGATTTTGCAAAATCAATGATTTGTTTAGATTTATGCATGATAGGAACATAAATTTTGTTGGAGTCTTTTCCTATGGTTATTGTAAAAAATCTTGTTAAAAATAAAATATTTCAAAAGTCTAAGTTATAGATGAATAATCAATGATACGTTTCAAAATATTGAATCCAAGGGCAATAACTCTGTTTCTATTAATTTCTTTATCAAGTCTATTATGCGATGATTTCCTTTATTTTTTACAGACATTTTGTATATTTTTGCGAAGATACAGTTTCATGTAATTGTTATGAATGCTACTATATTGTCATAACCAGTTTGTATGGAATTTTAATAACACTGTTCAAGGAAAATTGCAATTTTCTGACGGTGATATACGATTCTGTTTATGTACGTCTTACATCTTAAAAAGTGTGATGACCTATTTATTTTATTTGATAATTTGTTAGATTTAACTCTAATGAATGGAAATAAATACACATTTTAAACCTTTATCAGATAAAACTGCGAGTATGGAGTTACCTTAAACTTATGGTACGGTACTGTTATAACAAAATACACAGCTTTACACAAATAAGACCACCGATGATCTGAAAGTTTGAACTGGTCACGTGACTGTCACTTGAAATGGCAGAGTGACGCGGTTATTTGTAAACATCGATTTAAAATCAAATTATTTGGGTTAAAACAGGTGAAATAATTTATGATAGGCCGCACAGTCTCATAACTACATACGTGCGATGATTTAATAGCGTTTTTACGAGATGGAAAAAAAATATTGTAATTCGGACAATACAGCTTTAACCTCTAGTTTCTTCCCGGTCACAAACATAACTTTGAATTATCTGTACTATATTAAACTTGGAACTGTAGCCGGTGCCGCTTTGGCCAGGTATACGTAAATGATTATATACTGGCGGACTTTAAAAACGCAACACCTATTCTTTTCTATTTAAAAAAAATATATGATTTTTTTCCGAACTTATTGCAAAATTCCCCGACTATACGTCGGCCTGATTTTTAAAAATCCACTACCTCAGTTGTTTACCCGGTGAAAGTAGTATTGTACGAAATTTTCCAAACGCTGCTTAAAAGCAATGAAAAGGTAAAAAACAGTTTTGTCATCATGAAACAAATCTGTTGTTCTGTAACAACAATGTCACGTTTATCGATAAGCACTGATTTCCGAAACCATGCACTCGGTATGGTGCAAGCAGGCGTCAGTCAGCGGAAAGTAGACGTTTCAGCTAAATGTTTTAACGTTCACTCTAGCACAATAAGCCGATTGATAAGATGTCATCGCCAAACAGGGTCCATAAATGATCGCTCAAGACCTGGTCGACCATTTGTGACAACATAACATCGAAAAACGTTCATATGGCAACGT
The DNA here is from genome assembly GCF_947568905.1 of Ostrea edulis. Lineage (NCBI taxonomy): Eukaryota > Metazoa > Mollusca > Bivalvia > Ostreida > Ostreidae > Ostrea > Ostrea edulis. The sequence goes on from NC_079164.1 coordinate 66,663,144, forward strand.
CACTTGCAGACTAAGTTTACGGCTGCCGAAACGACGGCGAGGCAAACAATTGTGCGCCATGGTAGAGCAAAACGAAACGTATGGGATTCTCTGTAGAGGGCCTTACAAAGGTTTACAACTTAAACCTAATCATCGACCTTACAAAGTGCAGCTGACCCCGACAGCGATTAAATTGGTGTCAGAATTAAGCTCGTAAGTGTTTACGGTAAAACACTGGATCGCCTTATCGGAGCGACAGACGGATGAAAAAGATGAAGATAACGAATAGTGATGATCAATCTTGTAAAGAATACAAAATAAGAACAGAGCAAACACGGACCCCCGGATATACCAGAGGTGGAATCATATGGAGCGCCAAATTAACATAAACTCAAATAATTGAAGATATCTTCAATTATTTGAAGATATCATTAATTCATTTGATGCGCGCAACAATTGAATTAAAGATCTCTTCAAATAATTAATGATATCTTCAATTCTGAATTATTGCGCGTATTAAATGAATTGATGATAGCATTAATTCTTCTGCTGAATTGATGCGCGCTTTAATTGAATTAATGATATCAACCATTGAATTGATGCGCGCTACAATTCAATTAAAGAGAGCAATAATTGATATAATGCGCGCATTAAATCAATTGATGAGAGCAATAATTGAATTGATGCGCGCATTAATTCATTTGATGAGAGCAATAATGGATTTAATGCGCGCATTAATTCAGTTATTGCTCTCTTCAATTGAATTAATGATATCTTTAATTCATTTGAAGAGAGCAATAATTCTTTTAGAGAGAGCAACTAAATAATTAAAGATATCTTCAATTCAACATATCCACAATTGAATTAATGATCTCTTTAATTGAATTGTTGCTCTCTTTAAAAGAATTGATGCGCGCATTAATTCCTTATACAAAAGCATTGTAAATAATTAAAGATATCTTCAATTGAATTAAAGAGATCATCAAATTATTTATACCGAGCTCTAAATCAATTATTGCGAGCAATATTTCTACGAAATTAATGCTTTCATCAATTGAATTGAAGAGAGCAATAATTGAATTAATGCGCACATCAAATCTATTATTGCTCTCATTAATTCAATTGATGCTCTCATCAATTGAATTGAAGAGAGCAATAATTGAATTAATGCGCGCATTAAATCAATTATTGCTCTCATTAATTCAATTGATGCTCGCATTAATTCATTTGATGAGAGCAATAATTGATTTAATGCGCGCATTAATTCAATTAAAGAGAGCAATAATTGAATTGATGATATCTTCAAATAATTGAAGATATCTTCAATTATTTGAGTTTATGTTAATTTGGCGCTCCATAGAATCAAGGCATTGGAATAGTAAACATTCCCTGTTGATCGGTCACAATCGCCATGAACCCTCTATGTCTACTAGGTAAATGGTATAATCCGTAGTCAAAATCAGTATAACAAAAACAACCTAACAATATGTATGAAACACATCAGACAACGTTCGACCTGAAAACAGATTGTTTTTGCTATGGCATGTCAAACGTTTCAATATTTGATCTTTTCCATTTGTATTGTGCAAGTTTTCATTTGATTTGTACAATTTTTTTTAATTTGTATTGTACATTTTCATTTGCATTGTATAATTTTTCACATATATCATGGAATTTCCCGTCTGTGTTGTATTTCCTTTTATATTCCAATGTGAAAATTCCAATATAACCCGTACTGTAGCCCCATCCTACCCTAAGGGTATTAAATTTTTTTTTTAAACTGGGGATGCAAACTTATTAACATGATTAACTATAGCTTAGTTGTCCATTAGAAGAAGGTTTTAAAGACTTTTTTATCATATAAAACTTTAATCACCTATTGTAACCTCATTCAGCCTCCGGGAGCCACAAATTGAACAAACGTGACTGCACTACCTGAGAATGCTTGCATATCAATAGATTTTAACAATTTTGAATCTACACTCTATAAGGAAGCTTTCACAAAGTTTTGTCTTTTCTGGTCGAGTGATTCTTGAGACGAAGATTGTTTATTGATGCCACTATATTTTCACTACTTTTTAATCATCTCCCTTTCAAAGGAAGTGTGACCCTTCATTTGAGTGATTTTGAATTCCCTCTATCCAATAATGCTTTTTGGCAAGTTTGGTTGAAATTGATCTTGTGGTTCTGTTTCAAAAGTAAAAGATATGAAAACGGACAGACAGACGGACAAGTGATCAGAAAAGTTTGCTTGAGACTACTAGAGCCCAGGTGAGCTAAAAACTTATGAAAGCACATACGAAATCTCCTGATGATGAATTTTTAGTGTGTATTAAATTTTAGTCCCGTGGGGATCCGGGTTAGAATGGGTCCTTATTACCCCCTTGCTTGCCGTAGGAGGCAACTAAATGGGACAGTCCTTCGGATGAGACCGCAAAAACCGATGCTCCGTGTCACAACAGGTGTGACACGATAAAGATCCCTCCTTGCTCAAAGGCCGTAAGCGCCGAGCATATAAGCCTAAATTTTGCAGCCCTTCACCAGCAATAGTGACGTCTCCATATGAGTGAAAAACTCTCGATAGGGACGTTAAACAATATAAAATCAAGCAATATTTCAGATCAGTAAAGTTGGCTACTAGTAACTAGCTACTAGTAACAGTCTGCTTAAAAAGAGAAAAGTTGGCTACTAGTAACTAGCTACTAGTAACAGGCTGCTTAAAAAGAGAAAAGTTGGCTACTAGTAACTAGCTACTAGTAACAGGCTGCTTAAAAAGAGAAAAGCTGGCTACTAGTAACTAGCTACTAGTAACAGGCTGCTTAAAAAGAGAAAAGTTGGCTACTAGTAACTAGCTACTAGTAACAGGCTGCTTAAAAAAAAAAAAAAAGTTGGCTACTAGTAACTAGCTACTAGTAAAAGGCTGCTTAAAAAGAGAAAAGCTGGCTACTAGTAGCTTGAACCAGGAAAAATTAGCTACTAGTAGCCAGTTACTAGTGGCCAGCTACTAAAAGTAAAAAAAAGTTAGCTACTAGTAGCCAGCTACTACAAAATATAAAAGTTATAATTACTGATAGCTAGCTACCAGATAAAGGTTACTGAGTTTGAAAATTATTATCTATCAGGTTTATTTCTAAAGATGACAAGGAGTCGTGTGAAATGTCATGCTCAATTTTTCCCAATTACACAACAAAATACGAAAAACTTTTTCCAGCTGAGTGTTTACTTAGAAAATGATTCGGATTGAATTCAGGCCATCAATTTTCAGATCTCTTAAGGAAACCAGCTACTTATACATTTTGATTAGCGGTACAATGAAATTTAAAGATCCGTGTGAATACCTTAAGGAACTCTGTATTTATATCATATATCTAACTGACTTACAACGATACGTATGGCGAGTAGTGATATTGGGTATCTTGAGATGTCATCAATTTTCAGATATCACGCTTAAGGAAGTCAACTACTTATACCTTTTGATTGCAGGTAATCTGAATTTTCAAGTTTCTCAAAAATATCTTAAGGAACTCTGTCTTTGTATTAGATAGCTGACTAATTTACCATTGCACATAAGACAAGGAGTGATATTAGGTATCTTGATATAGCATCAATTTTCAGATATCACGCTCAAGGAAGTCAGCTACTTATACCTTTTGATTCCGGGTATCCTGAAATTTCAAGCTTTTCGTAGATATCTTAAGGAACTTTGTGTTTGTATTAGATATCTGATTAATTTACAACTATCCACGTGAAGAGGGGTGATATTAGATATCTTGATATACCATCAATTTTCAGATATCACTCTTAACGAAGTCAGCTACTTATACCTTTTGATTCCAGGTAACCTAAACTTTAAGATTCTTCGAAAATATCTTAAGAAACTTTGTGTTTATATGAGATATCTGACTAATTTACCATTGCGCATGTGACCAAAAGTGATATTAGGTATCTTGATATGCCATCAATTTTCAGATATCACCCTTAAGTAAGTCAGCTACTTATACCTTTTGATTCCAGATAACCTAAACTTTCAAGTTTTTCGCAAATATCTTGAGGAACTCTGTATTTGTATTAGATATCTGACTAATTTACCATTGCACGTATGACAAGGAATGATATTAGGCCACACCAATTTTTAAAATAGTTCTTCGGATTTTCAAACCAAAAAAGTGAGGCGAGAGGGCGAAATTATTTTACAAATATTATTTTTAATTTTGGAGATAAAAATTATGAGGCGAGCGAATACAAGAAATATAAATATTTTTAATTGAATTAAGTGTGATTTTAAAAAGCGGGCGCCTAAAAATAAAGATCTAAAATCATCAGATATCATTTGTTTACCACATAAACTTAATATTTTTCAACTTTGTTGATATAGTTTACAATAAATAAGAAGTATTTCAGGTTTCAAAGACTTATTTTCTTTATACCTAATACATGTACTTTGCAACATTAACTGATAAGGTCTTTTTGAAGCATTTTATTTAAGTTTCATTTCTACAAACTTTCGATTCAGAGATATGCATATTGCTAGGGACACATCCAGTTTTGACATTCATTGCAAATGCAATATCCATTGCATCGCTTTGAGCATTTTCTTGAATTTTGATATGACATCACCAAACCTTTTGTGAATTTGTCGTTAACTGTCGGTCCGGTTTAAAATAGTCATCGATCAGTACTCCTTGCTTGTTGTAAGAGGCGAATAAATGGGGAGGTCCTTCAGATAGGACTGCAAAAACTGAGATCCTTGTCACAGCAGGTTTGGCACGATAAAGATCCCTCAGTGCCATAAGCGCTGAGCATAGGCCTAAATTTTGCAGCCCTTCACCGGCAATGGCAACGTCTTCATGTGAGTGAAATATTCTCAAGAGAGACTTCAGTCAATATATTGGCTAATCAAACAATCAATCATATGCTATCAATGCTCTCTAAATAGTGGCACCGAATAGCACTTCAAAAGTTTCATCGGCTTCCAGTCGATTCCAGCATAACGAACAACTTCCAATCCAGTGTTATGAAGTATCGTACATATTAAGATAGACATCATGAATAACTTAACCGTAATTACACTGTTAGGAAATTTCTCGAGAGCCCGCGCTTCTGTCATTTGTCAGCATATACATCAAAGTTATTTGTGCGCTTATTGTAAAAACTAAAAAAAATATTACGGATATTTTTGAACACGCGGGCGGATATTATTTTTTGATAATATTATAATTTGGATTTGTTACAAATAGAAGCGGCGAATCCGACGAACTAGATTACAAATTGGCATGGCCTTAGGTATATTTTGATATGCCATCAATTTTCAGATATCATTAGTACTATCAGTTCTTTGATGATTTCCCTTAGCGACTGCTGGTTAGTGATTCCTAGCTTCAACATGGAACCATGAATAATACAAGTACGTAGTTCGTTTAGGTTTTCAGGAAAAAAAGCAATTTTGGGGTACAGTGTACCTTCATCCAAAAAGTGTAAATATTTGATTTCATTACGCATGATATCTGAAAATAGATGGTATATAATATTACTTGTCGTATTGTTATGTTAGGCACCTGATCCCACCTCTGGTTTGTCCAGGGGTCCGTGTTTGCCCAACTCTCTATATTGTATTGCTTATAGGAGTTATGGGATTGATCCCTGTTCGTTATCTTCACCTTTCATTCGTCAAATATCTGATGTAAATACAGACTTCACTAGAAGTATTTACGCAGTTATTGAAATTACAGTGTACTTTGAATAAAAAAGGCATCAGTAATTGACTTCCTTAAGCGTGATATCTGAAAATTTATGGCATATCAAGATACCTAATATCACTCCTTGTCATATCTGCAAGTGGAAATTAGTCAGCTATCTAATACAAAGACAGAGTTCCTTAAGATATTTTCGAAAAACTTGAAAATTCAGATTACCTGCAATCAAAACGTATAAGTAGCTGACTTCCTTAAAGGTCAAGTACGGTGATTTTCCTAAAACTTGAGTTTTATACAGAAAAATGTCTGTCGTACACTTATGGATTAATTTCCATGGCAATTTTGATAAAAATCACTTGGCGTGAATTACACGGCGCTATCAAACTTTTACCTGAGCGATCGATAAATGTGTTGTGACGTGAGTTATCGCTCGTAGCTTATGACGTCATCTGAGACAACTTTCGACTGCATTGATAGGGTTTTATAGTGTTTACATAGAAAAGTCCTGTATTTATGGTACAATGCGCTGCTTTGAACTGCAATGTGAAATCGGGACAGGGATTAAGTATATTTCTTTTCCCAAAAGATACTAAATTTCGAAGAATTTGGATACTGAAACTGAAAAGAGACACTGAGATTTGTGACAAGCCACGAGGATCAGTGAGTGACACTTTAATTAACGAGGATCAGGTTTCCATCATCCTGTTTGACTCCAAACAAAGTGCAAAGTGATGATTAACTGGACATCCTACAAAACAAGTGGAGGGATATATTTTAATTATATAAAAAGTTCAACCCAAAAAGGGGGGATGCACGCAATCCACCCCTCTCTACATCCACCACTGAATGCTTTAATGCGACATTGTATTCAATGGGTTTGCGATTGCACATAAAAATTAATGTCACCCATTACCTAGTTCGAATTGATTTTATTTCTTTTATTAAATGAAATATCTTTCGAATATTGTCGTACTCATATTATATTTATAAGGGACTCATCGTCATCATTTCATTTCTTCACTATATATATATTGAAAAAATAAAATATAGTAAAAATGGAAATGAATTTAATTTTAAAAACCCATTTTGATAAAACCTTATTTATTGCGAGGTCAGTCCAATTTCCAAAGCTTTTTTTTTTTCAAGTTCATTATGAAAACAAGTACAAGTTTTTCCTTTTCCTAATATTCTACATTCCTAATGTGCTACATATATATCATGAATCATTAAGGCAAAATTTCACACCTCAAAATGCTACAATTCGTTAACTTTGTGCCGTAATATATCAATTTCGCATTTGACGTGTGTTGTAAAGAAATTACATGTACTAATAGGCCTAATTTACATTTTATGATATTGTATCTACATGTAGATGTTTTGTTTTTGTTTTTTTAAAAGGGGGGGGGGGGGGGAGGTACAAATAACGTTTTTTTCTTTTGTCTTTTGTTGTTCTTTTTTCAAAAAGGCATTTTTCAGTTAAATATATATCTAGCTAAACACATTATAATTTGAATCTGATCAATCTCATACAAATAAATCCCATAATAAAAAAAATACAAACGTGAGAGTCAATCTAGTTAAATACGCTCACAATCGCTACAATAGAGTATACGGCGAGTATCTATGAAGTCTGATTTTGATTAGCCTCGATTGTGTAAAATACAAAGGTTATCTTTTTTCTTTTCCAATATTATTCCCAATTTTCTATGGACTGACCCGGTAATGAGATATTTGTCGAACATATAAATGTATGTATTCTCGCGAGATTATACTTACTTGGGTGAAACGTCACCAATAGATAATATATTTCCGGAATAATTGTTGGCGTATAATACGCCATATTCAAATTCAAAAAAATAATCTTAATAAAATATTTTCTAATAGATATAAAATACCTTACATATCCAATTACATGACAAATTTTGCTAGGTACATTTGGAATGAAATTACACGGTATTTTTGGTAGGCTTTATATATCAGAGACATATATTATTTTTTTCAGTCTAGATAGGGCTAATATTGACTATAAATCAAATTATTTTTTTCATTACAATATGCAAGAAAATTGCCAGAAATTTTACTGAACTTCCATTTTTGTTGCACATAAGAAGATTTTTTTTCTGAAGGGGGGGGGGGGGGTAACGTAGCAGAGGATAACTCGCGATCGTCTAAAATTCTTGACTATCAAACGAAAATAAAAAAAGGACCAAAAAATTCATAACAGATGTTCTCTATTCCAAACTTCAACACCATACATGTAAAGAAGGGGGCGGATTCGTCCTACCATGCAATGTAAGGGGAGGGGGGTGGTTGTCAGCCAGTATAGCATAATTTGCAAGGGATGATAATTTACTATGCATGTAAATATAACGGAAAATCAACATTATCAAAATTATAAGTGTCCCGTCTCTGATTTAAAGCGCCTGAGAGTAAAGGATATCAAATTGGAATGGGATGGTGGTAAAACGGCTTTCTTTTAGATTCAGTGATACGGTATGTATCAATATCTCACCAGAGCTCAGAGTAACTGAGTAGAACGGACTTCATAATAACATCTTCTGGTGATATTACTGGTTCTACAGGTATACGTTTCGTAGACAGTGGAGGGGTGGTGGTATGTACACAACATCTGTACACGTACACTACCCACACTTCACGTGTCTGTGCATTATGCAAGCACTAGTGTTTGCACAGTTTTATAAGACACATGAAAGACTGCATGGAAGATAATGACAGGGATGTCACTAAGGATGAACAAGCTCCACTTTTAATTTGGTGTCTTTGTGCATCAGATAAAGTATTTCTCATCTCCCACAAAATATTTAAAGAACTTACCAAGAGATGGGAGATGTCTCTCATTATTCATGGAAATAATTGTCATTAACACTGTATTCTTTTAGCCCCTTAACTGGCCCTGTGAAATGCAGAACCACAGGACCTCTATCCTTGCCCTTGGTGACTAGGTACACAGACTCTTGAATAGCAGTTGACCTTTGCTGTTCACTACAACAGCCTTTTTCAAGACCACCAATTCTTTTAACACAACTTTCAAGAAATGCAATAAAATGGGAAAGTCTAACAGATTGAAACACACAAGAGTCAATGTACTATAATCATGATTTTATGCTTGTTTATAAGGTTTAACTCCTTGAGAGAAATTAAAAATATTTTCAATATTTATGATCAAGATTCCTTATAGCCAATATTCTTTCAAGCTAAACAGTCATTATGATGTGCATTGAAGATAGTTATTCTTAAAGGGGCATTAGCTGTCATTTTGATACCAAAAATTTAATTAAATGAAAATTCGCTCCATATCATACATGTATATTTCAGTAATAACACCAGTATTTAATTATTTCAAACACCTTTTAACCTCAAAACAGGCACATGAATGTCTATAAATATCACATGAATTTTGGTAATTAAATAATTATTGTTTTGCAAGACAATAATTCTTCCTTATGTATTTCTGTACACTAAAAGTGGCAATCTATCGTCGTTTTATTAGGTTTCTCTTGTTTTTGTACGAAATAAATGTTTTTATTAGGCATTAATATATATTCCTATGCCATTGAGAGATTTTTAATAAAAAGGTTGTCATCACTTTCACAGCTAATGCCCTTTGACAAACTACATAGCATATCATAATTAACTTGCTGTTAATGACTATGTAACTCTTAAATTAGGTTAAGGGAATTTGATACCACAGTGCAGAATATTATATTGTAAACTGTACAAATGTGCAGCCTTGAAATTTATTAAACATAACAATAATATGATTTCACAAAGTGTATTAATCTGTAATTTACAGTATCACTTATACTATTTATAAATGTATTTTAACCTAATGCATTTAGTACTATTGTGTGCTGGATTATTTTTCAACCCCATGTAAATAATGAATTACATTCAAGGGCAACAACTCCTCTAGACACATATTCTGTTTTCAACACATTTTCTTCCATAGTCATAAGATATACATCATCATTTAAACTAATGTATTAACATGTGCATACCATAGGAAAAGATACCACACATATATCATAACCTATTATCCATTGTGGAAATGTACATGGACTCCATAGTTTAGATATCGTATGTCTAAAAATATGTTCATTTGAGATATTAATAAGTACAATGTCAGCTACAGTATGAGTTGAGGATTTTTTTCAAGTTTTGCATAGCAAAATCAGGATGGTATGTAAATATATCCAAATACATCAGGTTCTTAGTACAGTTTCCAACACATCCATTCATATTCCTGGTCGTCCTATCTCCAACAATCTAGACATTACTTAGTTATCTTCATGCCAAAACACATAGGGCTGAGACTCTTTCCAATCCACTCTGTTCTATTGCTTCCATCTGGATCTCATTCCAGTTTCTCCATTCTGCAATCTTTCTTTCTGCTTCTACTGTCCCTCTCCAGGTTGTTTTCGGTCTCTTAAATGCCCTCTTCCCTTCTGGTGTCCAACCAAACGCCATCTCACTGTCATTGTCACCTCCCCTCCATAGCACGTGTCCTATATAGTTCCATCACCGTCTCCTCAGCTCATTATTTATTGCATTCATGTCCGCCCTATCTGCCACTTCCCTGTTTTTCATCATTTTCTGCCTTTATCCCCAGTATCCTCTGCAAGCATCTGATCTGGTAAACATCTATTGACTTCCCACCTAGTCACCTTCCAAGACATGGACATGCAAAATTTCTGAAAAAATAAATGCAAATATACCCCATGATAAATTTTAAATACATGCATCTTAAACAGTACAAGAGGCCAAAGAGCCACATCGCTCACCGGAGTCACCTCGGCCCTGCCATTGTAAAGTTGTTGTGATTTTAAAAAGATTTCAATCTTTATTCCCATGAAAATTGTTGATCCCATATTGTGGCCCCAGCCTACATGAGGCCCAAAGGATTACAAAGTTACTGAAAATGAATTCACATAACACAGAAATGCCTCAACACCAATATGATTGACATGATCTTGCTGTTCTGGATAAGACCAAGGTCACCAGGTAATTGATCATGATATGATACAAAAGATCTTGCCATAAGAAATCTTTATACAAAATATGAAAGCTCTATCTTAAGGTAGTGATTGCATGGGTCATTGAAAATTAATGAATCTATGATTTTTTTTGATTTTTACATATTTTGTAGTTGACAATATCTGTAACTCATTGTGAAATTATAATATAATATATGGTTTTCACGGAAATTGTGACACTACGGTTGCCATGGTATCTCCTCTTGTCGACTTTCCATAATAAATGGTACAGGTATTTCAGATGGTGTTTAAGATTGAAACAAAAGGAGTAAGTGATATAAATTTTATATCAAATTGAAGTTAAAGCCTTAAATAATATATAATTTGTATTAATATATCCATTTATTTTCATATGAAATAGAAGCAGGGCTGCTTATAAGCAATTCCGCAATTTTTAGAAGGCAATTATTCACCAAAGCAGACATATTTTCACCCCCAAGAAATAAATGACCAATGAATTTTTTAAATTTTTTAAAGTTTTAACATATGTTTGTTGCAATTTTTCCTGAACATGCTGAACGTATCAATATTGGTTTTCAGGTTTAGTATGGCACTATGAGCACTATAGTTACCCCCTCCCCCTCCTTACATAAATGCTCCAGGTGATAATTACAATAAATATGCATCTTACATGCATTTATTTTAACTCATATCAAAAGTATAAAAATGTTTTGATGTTTATTATTGAATTTATTCCACATAGAATGATAGTACTGTTGCTTTGGAGATGTTTTTATTACTTTCTGTTTGAAATTACTTGTATATTCATGCTCTGAAAATGTATGTTAAAAATGCGGGAAATATAACCCATCTGATGTAAACTCTGCATTGTGACGTCGATACCTGCAACGTTTTTAATTTTTTCTCCTTCAAACCAAGCAATTATCAAACAATACTATAAGATGTAACTGAACAAATTGAGAAAAAGATATTAACAGCAAGTGCTGCTTTTTAGAATACACACTTTTTGATTTCTCTTAACATCCACATTATTCCAGATTTCTGTGCACTAACACCATACACATATTATGATTTTAATATAGGCCTAGTGGTTTGTGAATTAAATTTACATGCTGCAAGACTGAAAATTAACAGGGGGGGGGGGGAGGGGGTATGTGCATCATGGAGACTTAGGGCCTAATGAATATTATTTAAAAGATAATTAGTTACATAAAGAATTTTTCATTTGTATTGTATTTTATTTGTATAGTTCTAAACATATTTTCACTTTACCCTGTGTTTGGTTATAGCTGACAAGTCTTTGTGTCCATCGTCTGTCATTATAACTGATGCTTAAGCGCTTGACGTATTCCGGGATCGCAAACGAAAATAGTCTCTTTTTAAATAGTTGAGATATTGTATAGGTCAGATTTTTATCAAAAGTAGGTCAAACTTCCAGGTCAAAGTCTCAAGACCGAACACCGTTACATCACATGAAAGAACTTTTCTTAAAGAATGTACATGTATATACAAAATATAAAAGCCTTAGCTTAAATAGTTCAAGAGATATTTTTTAAAATGATTTCTCCTATATACTTGTATGTAAAACCTTTATCCCCTATTGAGGCCCACCCTACCCTCGGGGCCATGATTTAAAAAAATTGAATCTGCACTATGTCAGAGAGCTGTCATGTAAATTTGAACTTTCCTGGCCCAGTGGTTCATGTGGAGATTTTTAAATGACCCCCCCCCCTATTTTTACATTTTTGTGATTATCTCCCCTTTGAAGGGGGCATGGCCTTTCATTTCAACAAACTTGAATCCCCTTAACCCATGGATGATCTACGCCAAGTTTGGTTGATTTGGCCCAGTGGTTCTGGAGAAGATGAAAATGTGTAAAGTTTACAGACAAACGGCAGATAAAAGGTGATTAAAATAGCTCACTTGAGCTTTCAGCTTTTAGGATGTTTCAGCATATATTTATCTTTCATTAATAAAAACTTCTTACTATGCCCCTTTTCTTTTCAGTGGAATGAAATCTGGGTTGTAAGGTGTTAGTTGCATTACTAGCCATTTTTTGTTGATTTTTAGCTTTCTGGAAATGTCATTTTGGAGTTTCAGGCAGGCTTTGTTTCCTGAAATTGAACTTTAAAAGAAAAAAAAAATGTTAGAATTTCTGACTTTATTTTAAAGTATGTACATGTATTTGGAATAATTAAATACTTATAATGTTCAAGGGACATTATATGGAACGAGTGTGGGATTTTAATATCATTTTATATATACTTAGCTGTTTAATACCTTCCCATTGCATGTGTCATGGAAGGATGGTTGTATAGGACATCAGCTGCTGATTCACAATGGCCTTTCTTGTTTTTCCTTGGTATTTTGAGTTGCACTCCCTTTTCGTCTGAATTACATTGGTTTCCATCTGTCTGAATATTATTTCACATACGAGTTAAATGCAGATATTGTTGGAGACTATCATTTTCATAAATTTTTTCCATTTAACAAGCCTCGAAAATCTTGTATGCAGTGGCTTTGTGTTACCACCATGATTTTGACCTTCAATTCTTATTGAATCTATTAAATCTGGGAAGATCTACAGTTCACAGACAATACACAGTGAAGAGTAATTCTTGGAGTAATACACTCATTAGTAGTATTTCAATTTTTATATGTAAACATTAGTACCCAGTTGATACATGTGTGTTATCCCTAATGCAATATATAATATGCTTGATACATCAACAAGAGGCAGCAAGAGTCGGTGCTAAAAGATATATCCACTTCAGCCTCATGTAGAATAAACAGATACATCATGTATAGAGATAAATATAAAGTTTATATGTTGAACTGTATCTGTAAATTACACTAACCTGCAATGTCAGAACAGCAAGAGACAGTGCTAACGGATAGTATATTATTAGTGTTATATGTTAATTAATCCACTTCTACCCAATTCAGAGTGAGTAACAACATGCTCAGTCCAACAACATAGGTGTGATCAGTCGAAAGAGAATGCTTACTCCTCCTAGGCACCTGATCCCACCTCTGGTGTGTCCAGGGGTCCGTGTTTGCCCAACTATCTATTTTGTATTGCTTATAGGAGTTATGAGATTGATCACTGTTTGTTATCTTCACCTTTCACTTTGTTTACTAGTTCTGATATACATGCTATAACTGATAAATTTGATTACATCCCTCGAGCCTCCCATTTTCATCTTAAAAGCATTTATGTCAATATTGAAACGGGGTTGGACGAAAATACAATGATCATTTCGATGTAATGGTATTGTGAAACCAGTAGGCTTGGTTAAGTCTTGCATTTCATTCATAACATCAGCCACAGGGGCATCTTATCCGCTCTGTTCTCTATCACACATATATAAATACACAAGGGAAGAATCGAAAGTAGCACACGATTTGTAAACAAAGTCATAAAACACCTTACTTGAAAAAAGTTACACAAATCCTCGTATGCACTAATGCAAATGATGTCCTAGAACTTATCCAGACTCAAATATTCCAAATATTCCCAATGTAAATAGTTTTTATCCACATAAAATCCCAGCTTGCTGCACAGTTTTGAACTCTTAGGCCAAGAAAAGATAACTCTACTTCAGACGACAACTTCCGGTTTTTGGTTATATTTATCAATTTTTGAAAAAAAAAATATCTATCTTATTGTAAGCATGGAGTTGACATACTTTTATTGTAATTCAATTAGCGTAATTCATTGCACAATTGTTGGTAAACAGTCGGGTTTAATAAAAAAAAAAAGGGGGGGGGGGATAAAATATAAGAAAAGAATTTGACTTTATATTACAATAAAAAAAAAAGAAGAAAAAAGTAATAATAATACAAAATAAATAAATAAAAATACTAGTTTCTTTAATTTGTATAAATTTCAATATATTCATTTATATAAAATTTATATATAATAAGAATATATTGTTTTGAAATTAAATACTTATATGTAACTCCTGAAACTAGACAAGTATGCTCAGTCGGCTTTGTGATATTTTTATTATGCTACTAACTTGTAGGCCTATATATTTTTCTATACTTATTTCTGGATTATATATATATACATATATTCATTTCAAGTTCTTGTCCATATTTGAATTTTTTTATTCAATGTGAAGGAAATTTATTTTAATTGCTCATCTGTTTCTCATATGTTATGGTAATTAAATGAATGACCCAGTTATTATATATTCATACTAACCATATAAGGGTATAATACCATTTAATTCGGGGTGGGTGGGTGGGGGGGCTGACAATTTTTAAAGTTAGATTATTCATTTATTCTCATGCCGTTAAAGGGCAAATTCTTCATTTCCACGATGATCAGAGACAGATTACTTATTTTTTCTTACCTTCAAAAAGGAAAATTACATAACTCAAAAACTCTTTATTTTGTGTGAGGGGAGGGGGGGGGGTAAAATAGCACCAGACAGGGACAGATTACAGTTGAGGACAGATGATTTATTTTTATAATTTTTGAAGACACGTTATACATTTCTAAAATCTGCTTTTCTTTTGTAATATAAAGTCAAGTTCCTTTCTCATATTTGCTTGTTGTTTCTTTTTCTTATTTGTTGTTTTTTTAATTTATTCATTTATTTTTTGTAATTCGAAGTTAAAGGAAAATCTATTGTATAATTGCCTATTATATTACAATATTTCTTTTCAGACACTGATTTACAAATTAACGCCTATTTACTTTATTGATCCTTGATTTTATGCTACTCAAATATAGATTCCAAATACCGGAAGTTGTCGTCTGAAGTAGAGTTATCTTTTCTTGGCCTAAGAGTTCAAAACTGTGCAGCAAGCTGGGATTTTATGTGGATAAAAACTATTTACATTGGGAATATTTGGAATATTTGAGTCTGGATAAGTTCTAGGACATCATTTGCATTAGTGCATACGAGGATTTGTGTAACTTTTTTCAAGTAAGGTGTTTTATGACTTTGTTTACAAATCGTGTGCTACTTTCGATTCTTCCCTTGTGTATTTATATATGTGTGATAGAGAACAGAGCGGATAAGATGCCCCTGTGCTTGGGGTTGTTCAAAACAATTGACAAGGAATGAAATTTCATTTTAGCTGTAGGAGATGAGTTGGAATTGTTCAAAACAATTGACAGGCACAATTTACTATGTTTTTTTTTTTTAAAAATACTGCTTGTTTACAAACTTCAGTAATATTTTCTTTCTAAGAGGGGGTGGGGGTGGGGGTGTCCTTTACCACACACATGGGTTCAATGCATGGAAAATGGCCAGGCTTTGAGAATGTATGGTGTATGCTGCACAATGAGAAAGTAATTAAAAATGCGGAGTACTTGAATGATAGTACTATGTTAGTCAATATATATATACTAATGTAAGTTAAAATATGTAATAGGTCTGTGGAGAAGCTGAAGCTTTCGTCAAAAGATGCAGAGGAGTCCAACTCTAGTTCCAACAAGGTATGTTGTAAACTGAATTTTGTATCAACAGACTATTCATATACCCCAAAGGATTTACAGACTGTGTCAGAGAAATTATCTGACATTCCAGATGACAGCTAGCCTGCTAGAAAAAGTAAAAAAAATCCGGTGTTTGACAGTTATTTATTATTTTTTTTTAAAACTTGTTTGATTTCATGCTTCGTTTCATGTGGGAGTATCTTAATATTATCCACACATGTACAGTAATTATTGTATATGATAAATTTACTTAACTTAGTTTGATAAAAGGGTGGTAGAGTATTGTACATATTAAAAATATGATATAACTTACAAACTCGGATAACATTAATTTTGGTATACAATTAATATCTTCAGTAAATTGTTGATAATACCAGGAAAATATTTTGTGCATTTATGTTTATTAGTTCTGATTAATTATCATGGGATACTCAAGATACTTAAATTCCATTTTTAAGTATTTATTGATATGATTTCCCTTGTTATTTTAAAGTTTAATGCTTATGGAGTTAAATACTACATGATCACTGGTATATACAGATGCATATGTATTAGAAAAATGTAATTCACTGAATTGTTTTTTAAATTCATCTAGATAATTCCTCTGTCAATATCAGCCAGTTGTGTCTATGTATACCACTGCATTTGTAGAGTTTAGTTTGCAAGTGTTGTTTTATCTTTCAGCTGTTAATATTCCCAAAAAATCTCTCAAGATTATTCCCAATAAAGCTAATTGGTATAGCTGCTATAGCACAAGTGTACAGATGGCTAAGTACCGATACATTCAAATCTGTGAAGGAGATCCATTGCTGCAATAGTTTGTATGACAAAATCTGTATAGCATGTTGTTACTTTACATACATATGTATTACATTACAATGGGTATCAAGGCATGTTTTCCACTATACAGTTGAAAACATCCAGGTTCGAATCCTGGAAACCCATGAATTTTAACATTTTCAATAGAGGTATATATATGTTATAACAATATTTTAATTGATATTGAGTTACTTATTGTTTACATTTGACTTAAATTACGTTAAGATTCTCTTCAAAAATATAATAAATGTCATATATAACAGATTGAAACTGTTCATCAAGATGTGACAATTTTTTAATTAATTTACAATTTGTCACATTTTACAAAATCATGAAAATCATAAATTTTGATTATCATCATTTGAATATTTTCAGTGAATGGAGTCGAGGAATCAACAAAGAATTGAACAAATTAATCCATGGAAGTAAGAGTGTCCTTCTCAAGAAAGGTGCAGACATTTTGCAAGGATGCAACATTTTCTCGGCATGTGTTATAGAAATGCAAACAAACTGCCCTCTTCTTTTTGAAATTCTGCCCACTTCCTAAGGAACAATGGATTCATCAGAGAAAGATTGCAACACTGGCAACTATTTATGGCATGATACTCCATAGCAGAGATCCACTAGCCTCTGGTATTCAGAGAATATATTCGACACTAGCAATACGTTATCATGCAGATAACAAGGTACCCATACATACATATAACAGGGCTTGAAGCTAACTTTTTATGTCACCAGTCCAGCCAGACTGATGGGGTATAATTTCAACCAGTCCGCAGAAAAATTTACCAGTCCAACACAGAGTTTTCCAGAAATAATTAAACATATTTCGTTGATGTTATTAAAATGAAATTCAACTCAATATGCCTCAGACAATATTGTAACACTCAAATATGGGATTTATACTTACGAATCAGAATTTAAAAATTCTGATTCGTCTGATATCTACAGATCGAAGCATGCCAAATGTGTATAAAATTTCATATTAAGTATATTTTCCAAAATGATGCTTTAGAAAATTAACCAGTCCCATCGGATTGACTAAAACAAATGTCGGTCAGTCCGCCAGACTTTTAGCTAGTCACAGACTGACGGGCATATGTTAATTTCGAGCCCTGTATAAAATTTGGATTAAAGATATAACAATGAATTATTTGTCAAACAATTAAAAAACAGACAAACAAAAAACAATATCAAATACCAACAACCATTTGGGGGAAGTACATGTTCTTGAAACTTCATGCATTTTACATTATAAAAACAAATTAGTGAGTTTTTTTAAAAGAGGAAATGTAGTCTGCATATCATGTACTTTTGTTTAAACACCCGTTGTCCGTCCATCTGTCTGTAAACTATACATTTTAGACTTCTCCAGAACCAAAGGGCCAATTTCATCCAAATTTGTCAAAACGCATCCTTTAATGAAGGGCTTTCAAGTTTGTTCAAATGAAGGGTTAAAATTATGGCCCACCCACAGGGAGCATGGGGGGTAGGTTTAGGGCCACAATAAGGGATAAAATTTTACATGCAAATACATGTATATATAGGGAAAATCTTTAAATATGGGCCAAGGTGACATGACTCAGATGAGTGATATGTGGCCCATGGGCCTTTTGTTTACTTATTGGTTACGGGCCAATTTTTCACATTTGGAGATATATATATATATATATATATATATATATATATATATAAAATATATATATATATATATTCTTGCTTTCGGTTTTTCGTGCTTTTATTTATATATATATATATATATATATATATGACTGGCGTCATGAGAAAAGGGCCCTTATCTTTCGACGTCACAATTCACAGAAAACGACGTCAAAGTTCGTGAACTTGAAACGTCAAAATCGCGGCAACGTAAAAAAAAAAATATGTTTGTTGGTTGCATTTGCTTACATTCTGGATGCATTAATTATATAAATAATCACATGGCAGTTCCAACATAGACTCTGTATATGTCCGAGAAGAATTCTAGTTAGATATTACGTGCCATTAATTGTACTGAACGGGTACAAATACTTGTGTTTGTTAATACATATGACGTACGGGTTTCCAAATAAAAATGTTATACACCACGCTTTGTTAATATGCTGAGTCGTACCGATATTTGTTAATTACGCCAGTTACAAAACACGGACAAGTCACGGACGCACGGAAATAGAAAAAATTGTACAAATCACGGATTCATTTTGCACGTTCGAAGTCACAAATCAATAGCATATTCTATATTTCAAAAAATACACGGAAAATTTTATCATCTGTGCAAAATGAATCCGTGATTTGTACTATTTTTATCTATTTCCGTGCATCCGTGACTGTCCGTGTTTTGTCAACCTCCTGTTAATTATCGTAGTACATATTGTTCCTAGTTTTGATGCACCTTTAATTTTAGATTAAATATATACATGTATTTATATCCATACAGTATTTGATTTATCTCACATTTACAGATCTATGTACAGTCCTGTATACTTGTACCGTACACAGGGCCGTAAATTACATGGAGGCGGAGGAGGCAGCTGCCTCCTCCAACTTTTGAGCCAAAAAAAATTAAAATTTAAAGTTCATTAGAATTTATGTTGTTTCCAATAACTAAGAACATGATACCTCCCTTAAAAAGCATTCCAAATCTTTCTTTTAGAATGAGTTAGTCAAGTAACATCTTAGAAGGCCCTAGAATCAAGGGGGCCGCCTAATTTCCTGCCTCCTCCAAATTGAAGGTTAATTTACGGCCCTGGTACATACACGTAAAAACTAATCGAAGGAATCGATCTATTTTCCAAACATACTGATATGTTATATGGAGCTGTAAAATTAGATTTCTGATAATCCACCATTGTAATTCAAATTGAGACAAACATTTCAGGTCAAATAATGATAATACAGTTACTAATTATTTAGTGGAAGTTTTATGTCTAGAGCCCAAAAGGTGTACTATTGTATGTACTTTAGATGATTAAACACAACTTAATATCGCCATTTAAAGTAGTAAATAGTATCTATATATATATATATATTACATTTAACCATAACGAATATCAAATAAGTTGATTTCAGCTTATAATAAGAAAAATTAAGAAAAAGTGCTTACGAGTCACGTAGTACAAAGTAAGGGGGGGGGGGGTTACGGAGAAGTTGGCTAATGTTATCGACAAGCCAAAAAAAACACCTCAGATAGATGTGTTATTTTGTCCAAAGGTCACAATCCCGGGGGGAAAGGGGAAGTCACTAAATAGATCTTGTTTAATGTAAAAATAACTATGCATGTAAAAATAGCGGAAAATGAACGTTCTGAAAACAAGGGGGACAACCTATCAATGCATAAGGCTCTTGCATATTGTACTTGTAAGAGTACTAGCATTATGTATAAGATTATTTCGTTGTGCATGATACTTGTATGAAGCATGTGAAGAATGAACTTCCAAGTCACATGGCAACAATGGCCTCGCCCTTTCGTTTCCGTACGTGATTTTCCAATACAGTGAATACGGATTGCCACTCCCTGCAGTACCCTATGTCAAATATACAGCCCAAATCTCATGCACTTCTTTTGCCAGCATCCTCGAAAATGATATGATTTTTCACAAGATACAATTCTGTCTGTGAGGGAGCAATGGTAGATCTGTCATAATTCATGTTAGAGGCGGAACTGTAGCTAAATTCATGTTTATTGGTAAAGTTCTACAAATTTTAAAAAGAATATTTATTTAAATGATCTCTTTTTACAGTTGCTATGGTGTCCTGAAGATATTGACAAAATAGGAAAAGAATTATATCAAGATTCAGGTGGGATTCTGAATTTAAGCCAAAACATGCTAGTTTTCGATCCATTTCGCCTCCCCAATGTCAAATACTTGCGGATGCCCCGGTACATGCATGTCTATGTAAACTTTTACTATTTCACGCACACAAACTGAATAAATGCGACGTGTGAACAGCGAATACTCATACACAACCGCTACATGTATTTCATTTTATTACTACATGTCCGGTGGTTACGCTGCCATATTGTGAAACATTGCATCTATATCTTTAGTGCAAATTATGATGCAAACAAAACAACAAATAGTAAGGTGGGGCTGTCAACAATTTATGTTTTCCTTACATTAAAATCGCCCGTCTCAGATCTAATGTTTGTCTAAAATGTAAATTTTACTCGATGCCGCGTGTTGGTCACTGTCTCAAAGGAGGAGAAACGAAATTTCTCAAGGTACAGTCATATACAAAAGTAAAAACTTCACGCGCTTCAAAAAACATTCAAATTACCACATCATATGTGACTGCTGTATTTCAGTTTGATTTTTTTTATTCACATGATTTTATTTTTAACTTTGGGAAAACGGTTTCTAAGTATTACAAACGATCTATTGCAAAATAACGGAATGCATTTTTGTTTTCAATTTAAGATATAATTCCATGGGTATGAAGTTCTAAATATTGAAATATTTCTGCATCTCGACACGCAGTTTACTATGAATGTGTAAACCTCACTAAAGAGAATAATAGCACGTATACGTGCGCGCCCTCCGATGCCTCTTGCTCAAAACAACTGTCTCGGGTTCATTAAACCTTGAATTTCTCCCCAAAATTCTAGATAAGAGGGACCCTCTAGTTCACAACACCAAGAAAAATTCACCTTTTCGGGGCATTTATGGAAGGGGCGGTAAAAATAGTAAAATCACTACCTTATTCATGAAGACTATAAGATCGGCGTTGGTGGTTCAAATGCCGTCCCATCGCCCTAACACTGTTTTATTCATGGTACATCATACAGATGTCATATCCATTCACGATAGTTGTGCAGGTTAAATAATACATGTATATACTTTCTCTGTAATTAATTGATAAACACATTTTGTGTTGGATAGCGCTCTTTTGTATCAAGTCTGATTCTTTTATTTTCTTAGATCAGAATAGAAATCGCTACGTTATGCCTTACTTTTGTTGGTGCATTTTGGTCGGACCATATAAAGATTTCATCTGCCTGACCACATAAAAAATCTAGCAGATACTGGATTCTCGTACATTTATTGGTATCTCTCAACGACAGTAGTTTTAATGCTTTATTAAATATAGTTTACATTTGCGATAAACAATGGTTTTCTTCAATCTAATTAAAATCAGATCCTACAATACGCTCACAATATCGCTACAATACGCAGCGTATACGGCGCGGATCTAAGAAGTCTGATTTTAATTAGATTGTGGTTTTCTTTCAAACCTGGTAAGAACAGTGTAAAGTGAAATGCACGCGCGTAGTCATCGCTCACAAAACGTTGCTGTAGTGGAACTGGAATACACAAATTTTTGTAATCTGTCGGGTATTTCAAAGTGTGCTATTTCGAAATTTTCACTTTCTTTCCGGTGTATGACGAAAAGCTAATTACATTGTGTGGAAACAGAGCTGTTGATATATTTAACAGGAGACTACCGTGGGTTTTAGCTAAAGGTGAGATAACTATATATATCTGATTAAATACAAAATGAACTTATATTATCATGAATCAAATTCATAAGACAAAAATACATGTACCGTCAAGCAAGATCGTTTGTAAAAGACTCGGTCAAAGATGTACCGTGTCTCGCAGTGGCGGGTCTAGAGGGGGGGGGGGGGTTACGGGGATTGCACCCCCCCCCTTTGGATTCGCTAAATTAAAGAGAGAGATAGAGAGAGGGGGGGAGGAGAGAATGACTATAGAGTTATTTATTTTTATATAGTTTGTATCTGTAATATTTCATTTTATTTTTTAAAAAAACCCGAATTACTGGGAGTAAATCGGAATGCATTTTAAAACAGGATTCGTTTTAAAATCAAGAGTGACAGATCTACGTCTGATAATTATACAATAACATTAATCCAAATTTGAATTAAGAAATACAAATTGATAGCATCCCTGTTAAGTTGTCGTTTAATTATATTAACGTACGTTATAGCAACTCTCATTTCAGTGGCGGATTTAAGGGGGGGCGCAGCCGCCCCCCCCCCCCCCCCCCCCCTCCCTCCTAAAATTTTCAAATTTAAGGTAAATCGTGATATCTTGTTTAGACAAATGTACTAAACGATAAAAGAAGCAATAATTTCTTCCACTCCCGGAGAAATGAATGACAAAATCTTTTTGCTTTCTTGAATTACTTCATTGGGAGAACTTAATTTTTTCCAAAAACCCTTAAAATTTGCGTCATTTTACTAATTTCACCTGATTAAGAATGATAGAAAATAGTAAAAATGACTTAAATAGGAGACATATTTTAAGCCCTATAAAATCTGTAAAATCCATGAGCTTTCGGGGGCTTCGCCCCTGGGCCCCCCACCCTGGACCCACTGGGGGCCTCAAGGCGGCCCCCAAACCCCCTGCCTCATAAAGTGGCGCCCTCGTAACAGCAATTCCTGGATCCGCCCCTGCATTTCCTCTTCACCCCCTTTGAAATTTTTTTTAGATCCGCGCCTGTCTCGCTCTGCCTGAGGAATGAATGATCGCCGACAAGTAATGTCACTGAACTATATTTATTCATTTACAATTTAACCTTAAATTTATTCATTCATTTATGCATATTTGTGTTTAAAGTGAGTTCTAAACACATAAGTAGAATGATTGCGTAAATGTGACCTTAATCTGGAATGGTAAAATTGATGCTACGTCTTTCCGTGCGAATTCACCGGTGTTCAGGTCGTTGGAAATTAAAATATTACCATTTCTATATAATGTTTCTTTTTCCCCACAATATAAGATCAAATATTTGTGTTTGAAATGAATACATGACAGTAATTGGAATTCATTTCATGGACACGCAATATAATCAGCATAATATTTGACGTATGATGTTACAATTTTTTTACTTTGACGTTTCTAATATTTTTACAGATGTGTCCCAAAAATTGTCATTAAAACGTTAAATAACGTGATATCAGCATAAATTTGGTATTTTTGTGAACAGAAAATGATACATAATAAAATTCTAGGAAAAACTAAAATTGTGAAATTTTGACCGTAAGGGCCCTTTTCTCATGATGCCAGTCATATATAAATAAAACGAAAACCCAACAACACCCTACTTTCTTAAAGTGTCGGATCTGAGAAGATACAAGGCTAGTAAAGAAATTTATAAAAGCACTGAAAAGGCCACGACACTGTTCGTTATTTAAAACTCAAATTTTCGACGCAACCCACGTCTTTATCAAGAGACATATATTACATAAACAAATAACACACACATATATATAGTAAAATTGCAGAAAAAGTCCATGGTATTGGTAATAAATTAAAAAAAAATATCCAACGATGACTAAGTACACATGATCCACATTTACTAATCAATTACACTTAGTGCTAAGTTCGCTCTGTAGTTCGGGTCTTCATGTATAATGATAGATCTAAACCTAAACATTTGTGTACATGCAGGTATAATTACATATCTTAATACATAATGCAGTTAATGATATTAGTTAGCATTCAAAATATTGAAGAACCTTTTTTTTTCCAGAACCTTGCCTGCAGAATTGGAAATTTATAGAAAATTTTAAAATTGATTTATTAAACAAAAAAATCTGCATTGTGATGTATTTTTTTCTCCACAACATTGTTCTGTATAACAAATGAATTGACAGAAAAATTATGCTTGCCTAACATTTACACTTTGAATGGCAAAAATAAGATTTCATATGGTGAAATGTATACATGGGCATGTATATGTTCAGTGTCCATTTTCATTTATTTTCAAAAAAAGTTTGTGTTATTCAAGTGCATCAAATTCAATAAAGTATATGTGCCTTTTGAGGCTGTTACCATGTAAGGTATCTCTTTGCTTCTTTCGTTTTATCTTATTGTACATTGTTGTGGATGTTAGATGTACCATCAATGAAATTGTCAACTATGTCACATATTGTAGTGTGTGCTTGAGTCATCTATTGTTATTAAATTACTCTTGTCTTCGTTTTAGTTTTTTTCCCTTTTAGACTCTGAAAAAAAGTATTCTACATAGTTGAAGCAATTGGTCCACCATGACCAGAATTTAAATGCAATCTCATTATATATAAAAGATTGCAAATAAATGATCCTGGTGATGTTTGTATTATGTGGCATTGTGTACTATTACCTGATAATTCAGATAATACCCGACAAACTGCAGCTCTCCAAAAGTATTTTCTGGTTATTAGATAGAAGGGGAAAATCTCTCTATAAAACATGTAGAAAGAGGATAATCTATATATAGAGTGCATTAGAAAGATATTAGGAAATTTGAAATCAATTGTAGGATATAGTGGCCCGTTCTAACGCCTCCCATACACAGATGCAGTCATTGCAGTCAGAAAATTTCAATGGAAAAAAATATATATGAATTTTAGCATTTTCTCTACCTTCGAAACAGATTCGTCGTCATCCGCAAAACGACATCAGGGTTTTACCCAGCATTAAGATGTTACCACACATTTTAAATTTAAGGGGAATTTTTGAGAATGCAGTCATTGAGCTTCCAGGGGATGGTGGTGGGGGACATCCATGGAATATAATATCCACAGATCATTACAGCCATATAAATTGATTGATTACTCATTTTATCTGTATTGTAAGTCTGACAATTATAGAAAATGACTTGGAATATATACAAAATGATTTTTGTTGAAAATTCTCATACAATTTTGTCAAGTTTCTACAAATGAAGGGGAAATATCCACTTGTTGCCAAAGGGGAAAGGTACCTTATACTGGTAGTAAAAAACAACCTAGATAAATCCCTTGACAACCAGTGCCTTCAAAGTTAAGGCATAAAGCCTGCACCCCCTTAGAAGTGAGAAAAGCCACCTGGTCCACAATAATTGACTTCAAGGGTGCAATATGACGAGTACGATTCCTGCCCTTTCCCTTTCTCCTTGTAAAAGCCATGGAAGAAGTTGATAAATTGCACTTTTCCCATACCCAGTTGGCAATAAACTAATGCAGTCTCGCTTCTCCCACAAATATCGAAGTGTTTCCAATTGTTTATCTTTCAAAGAAATTGCTGCGAGCAAATTCGAGTCTCTCCTCCATTATTAAAGAACTATTTGCGGAATAACTTCCGGCAAAGAATTTAAGAAGAATTTCTTCTGTTTGCTTACGAGGTTATTTGTCGGTTACGGAAATGGCCGAGTTGTTACGATTGTTGTTACGATTGCGAGTGTGCAAAACATCTATAAACAACGATTTTGGAATAGGTATTTTGCGCATTTACCTGGATTTAAAAAAAATAATAAACACATCAATAAACTTTTCAAAACGGGTTTTAATGAATTATAAACTTTATTTTCAAATCTATTTTTATTACACTTGACCTTTAAGAGTGATGATATTAATAATTGATGACATATCAAGATACCCAATATCACTCCTCGCCATACGTATCGTTGTAAGTTAGTTAAATATATAATATAAACACACAGTTCCTTAAGGTATTCACATAGATCTTGAAATTTCATTGTACCGCTAATCAAAATGTATAAGTAGCTGATTTTTTCTGAAAATTGGTGGCGTATCAAGGAACCCTCTATCACCTCTTGTCCTACGTATAGTCGTAAATTCGTCAGATATCTAACACAAACACAAAGTTCCTTGCGGTATTCACACAAATGTTGAAATTTCACGGTGACTCGAATCAAATTGTAAAAGTAGCTGATATCTCAAAATGGTGGAATATCAAATTAATGAAGATCTGAATTCAATCCGAATCATTTTCAAAGTAAACACTCAGCTGGAAAAGTTTATTCGAATTTTGTATAGCAATGAAATTTCATACGACTCCTTTAGAAATAAACCTGATAGATAATAATTTTCAAACTCAGTAACTTTATCTGGTAGCTGGCTATCAGTAATTATAACTTTTAAATTTCGTAGTAGCTAACTTTTCTTACTTTTAGTAGCTGGCTACTGGCTACTAGTAACTGGCTTCTAGTAGCTAACCTTTCCTGGTTCAAGTAGCTGGCTACTAGTAGCCAATTTTTCTCTTTTTAAGTAGCCATTTACTAGTAGCCAACTTTACCGATCTCAATATTTCGCTTTATTCAATGAATTAAATGTATCAATCACAGTGTCATTTAGGAAATATTTTCATTTCCAATGTTTTTGCCTTTGATATCTTTACAAATTGCAATGATTGCCATTTCCTCACAAACGCGCTGATGTTACATTTTTTAATATTAATTATTCTAATTATTCATATCAGATATTAATTCATTTTACATGCATTAATATCAAAATTCGAATTCTTGGTATCAATGACTCAAACTACATACGTTGATATCATTAATTCGAATTATTGTCAATAATTCAAATTATTGATATCAATGAATACTATACAATTATTGATAATTGTGACCAGAGATTGGGTCACATGCCTGGGAGGAGTAAGCATCCCCTGCTGACAGGTCACACCCACCGTGAGCCTTGTATCTTGATCAGGTAAACGGAGTAATTCATAACCAAAATCAGTGTGTAAAGAACGACCTATGTCAGACAGCTCAGTGAAAGCTTGTACTTGCAAATTAGATCACCACAACGATCATAGAATTTGCGAAATGCTAGCGCTGACTTTTGAAACCCTTGTGTCATCATCTTATTTGTCAATATTTGTCTCGATTTAAAAATGGATCACATGCAGAACATTCCTTCGCGTATCGAATCGGTTGAGAAACAGAAATACCATATGCAGGTGATGATGGAATATTGCTACATGAATATGGTAGATGACGATGAAGAAGCTATTAAATTTATCTTTGTCAGAAAATTGTTTCGTTAGTTTGCCGTTGACACCTAAGTTCAATAAAATATCCAAATATGAAACAGTTATTGAAGATATTGGTGTCTTTTATCTCAAGTTCACTGGGATTAGATAAAACTTCGTCGATTATCTATTTTAATATCAAATTGAAGGACACAGCAAGAGATTGCTTCTTCTCCTGCATGTATCTAGGCTCTTTCATAAGAATACCAACAACAACAAAAGTCAGAAATGTAAATATATCAAACCTATATTTTTGTTTTCACATTTTTATTTTTAACATTGTTGTTTCTAATTTTAATTTATTCTATATCTCTGGGTTTACATTCTGTATTTTAATATTTTGGTTTTTATTAAGGTCTTCCGTCTCCTGCGGAAGACCTTACTATTATTGTTCGCGTTCTTCTTCTTCATTATCATTAAGGTCTTCCGTCTCCTGCGGAAGACCTTACTATTATTGTTCGCGTTCTTCTTCTTCATTATTATTAAGGTCTTCCGTCTCCTGCGGAAGACCTTTCTATTATTGTTCGCGTTCTTCTTCTTCATTATTATTATTATTATTATTATTATTTTCCTTGGTAGTACACGCGTTTTTCTCAGCCATTTCTCGATCGATTTTCACGAAATTTTCAGGAAAGATGTCTTTTGGGGACGAGACTTTGCTTGCAAAATTTCGTGCTTGACGTCACTTCCGGTCAGGAGTTATCTCTCTTTTAGTGACTTTTTGAAGGGCCTTGTTGTCCACGCATCTCCTCCGTTAGTTTTGAAGCTAGAGTCTTGAAATTTCTACACAAGATAGAGTAAACATTTTAGAAGATTTGTGGGGGATTCGATTTTACCGGAGGCGATTTGCCTAAACGCTCGCCTGGACCTGAAAAAATGGATGCCAAAATTTTTCGCCGATTTCGGCGATTTTTGACCTTTGATCTCCAATATCTTTTTTCTTGCAAATATTTTGTTAAGACATGTAGAACAAAAGTTGTGCACATTTACGAGATCTTTTCGAAAATATCAAGATTTAGGGGCTAGCCCCTTAAATTAGGGATCTAGAAGGGCTCAAAGTCTAGATCAAATATCTCAAAAATCGTTCATATTTTGGTATAAGTCAAAGAACAAAAAATGTTCATCTCAACAATCCAAATCTATTCATATAAAAATTTAGGTCATATGTTACGTAATAAGGGATTTTAAGGGCCAAAACCATAAATTTTTTACACCTTGTATCTCGAAAACGACAAATATTTTGAAAAGCAATAAAGAACAAAAGTTGTTCAGAATGATGATCTGAACAATATGCATATTTCGTTTTTACCCTATGTGGCCCCGTTAGGGAGCTACAGTTTGGCCCCTAAAAATTACTTCTAGAAATAACTCCAGAACGGTAAAGAATTTCTAAATACTTGTTGAACAAAAAATGTTTGAAATGTCATGACCTTTCTTACGATATCAAGCAAAAGGGGCTGACCCTTTAAATTAGGGGCCCAGAAGGGTCCAAAGGTTTATGAGAATATCTCAGAAACTATTAATATTTTGTAATAAGTCATTGAAGCGGAAATGTTCATCTAAACGAGCTTGTTCTTATCAAATCAAAAAGTAGGTCATATGTTACGTAATAAGGGATTTTAAGGGCCAAAATCATAAATAATTGATGCCTCATATCTTGAAAACGACAAATATTTTGAAAAGCATTATTGAACAAAAGTTGTTCAGAATGATAATCTAAACAATATGTACATTTCGTTTTTTCCCTATGTGGCCCCGTTAGGGAGCTACAGTTTGGCCCCTAAATATTTCTTGTAGAGATAACTCGAGAACGGTAAAGAATTTCTAAATACTTGTTGAGCAAAAAATGTTTCAAATGACAAGGCCTTTCTTACGATATCAAGCAAAACGGGCTGGCCCTTTAAATTAGGGGTTCAGAAGGGTCCAAATGTTTTTGAGAATATCTCAGAAACTATTAATATTTTATAATAAGTTGTAGAAGCGGAAATGTTCATCTCAACGAGCTTGATCTTATCAAATCAAAAAGTAGGTCATATGTTACGTAATTAGAGATTTTAAGGGCCAAAATCGTAAATATTTGACGCCTCATATCTTTAAAACGACATATTTTTTGAAAAGCATTATCGAACAAAAGTTGTTCAATGTGTCATAACCTATCGATCAATATAAAAAAAATGGGTCTGTGGGCCTCATGGCTCGCCTGTAGAGTCGATTTTTGTCGATATCAGTCGATTTCAAAAACTTGTAACTGGTAAATATTTTGTAAGGACATATTGAACAAAAGTTGTTCAGTTTCTCGAGATCTATCGATTGATATCAAGAAATAGGCCTATGGTCCTAATGGCTCGCCTGTAGAGTCGATTTTTTGTCGATATCGGTCGATCTCAATAACTTTTTACAGGTAAATATTTTGTAAAGACATATAGAACTAAAGTTGTTGAGTCTATAGAGGGCTAACAAATGACATCAAGAAATAGGCCCGCGGGCCTTATGGCTCGCCTGGAGAGTCGAATTTCAAACGAATTTCACCGCAACTTTGCTTCAGAAGCTTATGATATGAAAAATTGATTATAGCTAAAGTGTCTTAAAGTCGGAAACTAAATTGGGACTCATTTGTCTTTTTTTTTTTTTTAACTCCGAGTGCATCAACAAATCGGACGGAAGACCTACTCGTTGCTCGCAACGAGATCGTGTCTAGTTTTTTTTTTATTTTTGTTTTAGCAATGGCATTTTGCTATTTCTATTTCCGTTTATAATTTCAATTTTTTTTTCTTTTGGTAACTCTGGTTCTATATTTTTTGGTTTTCACAATTTCATTTATGTTAATATTTCTTTATTATTGATTGCTATTCCGAATTCTTAAAACATGTAGAATAAAAATTGCAAACAGACACAGATTAAAAACGTTGAAAAACATATTCAAAATGTAGCACCTTCATAGGGGTGAATATAACGTTCAAACCTTTTTAGTTTGTCTGACTTCAAGCAATCAGAAAGCAACCATATGAATGACCAACATACACTTATCCATGGAAGTCCTCGTGTTTTGAGTTGCATTTTTCCGGAAATTTTCTTTCTTTTCAATACTGGTTTAATATAGTATATGTATCTTTTTTTGCGAGACTGTGAAAAATTAATTGTTTGTTTAAATTACATTACAATTATAATTTATACTATGATAAAACAAAAATAATATTACTAGTTCATAGAGATATTACTAGGCCTAATATTTTATATGGATGAAAACAATGAAATTTTGTCCAATCGATTATTGTTTTGTTCGAAACTCAAATGTAAACAATATGGCGGATAAGGAAAAGCAGTCGTCATGGTAGATAGCACGCTTTGAGTGAAGAGTTGAAAAATATAATGTTGCTTCATTATGCGCTTTATCACAAGAGTTGACGGTGTATTTTACAACCAGAAATACAGGTAAAACTCTAACGAAGCTCTTGAAGTGCGCACTAAACCCCTCTTTTGCATGACCTTTTTAACCAAACTGTCAACAAGCCAAAAATATTGTAGATGGGTTTATCAGTTACTTCATATGTACATGTTACCCGATCAGTTGAATTATGGGCAGGCCTAATGGGTACATAACATGAATTAGATGTTAAATATTGGCTTGGTGCACGGCAAACAGTTTGCAAACAATGAAGGTGCTAATTATATATATATATAGTATATATATATACATATATATATATATATATATATCCAAGCAATGAAAATATCACCACTTTCTACAATGTTTTTTTAGATATTTCTGATACCGATGGATGATGCAGAACGACCCACAACCAGTCGGGGTGTACGCTCTCGAGCCCGACGACCCCCTTCTCGGGGTGGTAGACAGATTGAACACTTAATAGATGATGAGACTGAAGAGAATGGAAGACCAGGATCTCGACGAGGATTTACGCCAGAAACATACGATAGGTAAAGATATATAATTACACAAATTCATTATAAGAAGAAGGTATTCATCGTTGATAATTCATGTAATAAAAATAGAACAGAACAAAAAGTTTCTTCTTCGTCAAACATTTGGAAGGAGTGACATTTCTCAGATTTGCATCAGACCCGAACAGTTATAGTATGATTCAGTTTTGACATTTTTACACTTTCATTTTTTAATATCTACATCATAGAAAATGACATTTAAAAAAAAAGAATAACAATATTGTGATTATTTTTTTTTATAAACCATTATTTTCTTATTCACAAAACAAAAATAGATTTATAATGATTGAAATCTGTAGTGAGAGTATTACTATGTATTACTTTGTGTTAATTTGTCATCATTTTAAAATCATTAATACAAAATAAGTGTAATGACTGCATGTTTTTGTAACAATTAATTGACACTGTATTAAATCATGTTTCAGAGAGGATTATGATGAATTTTCAAGACAGAATCATGTGATTGAGAGACAGATAACACCAGAATATGATGATCCACTTAGTCTTATCTCAGGGCATATGTCTCCTCGGCAGCAGAGAAATTCTCCTGCTTTCAGAGATAGTCCTCACTCACAAAGAGGTTACCGGCCTCACAGAGACAGTCCATTAGTCTACAGCCCAACAAACCATGAATCTCCTCAGAACACCCCATATGAAAGACCCTCTTCCAGGAGGAAAGGGGATATTCTGCATAGTGATAGACGGTACAGCTCGGTTTCTCCTCAGCATGACGATCATCGTTATGGTTCCTCTCCAGCGGACAGGCATTATGGATCCTTATCAAATTATGAACATCCTGACCATGGATATGGTGACCAAAGTATCTACAACAATAATCAGCATTCTGGTATGATACTTTCCAGTGCAGTGATTTGATTTTCATACTAAATCTCAAACTTAATTTTAGATGCTCAGAAGGGTCATATTATTTTGGATGTACATGTATCTGTTCAAGAGACACTCAGTCCTTTATTATAATCTTGGATAAAAATTTAAAGTTAAATCAACATAATGAATCTTAAATCTATGCAGGATAGATATATTCTATCATCAAAGGGAGGTTTTGATCTTATATTAATCCAAAGCCAATTCTTACTTGGATTCAAAGCTCAAATAGGAATTTGCCACCAAAGGGAGAAACATTGTTTAAAGTAACTTTTACTGTGTTTTTTTTTTCTTGAGTAAAACCTGTGTACAGCTTTCTATATCCATGGCATTGGTCCTACATTGACAGTCAAACCTCATTATCTCAAACATAATAGGGCTGGGAAAAACTTTTATATATCCAATGGTTTGAGATATTGAGGTGAAAATACATAAAGAAAATATAGACGGTACTTCCAAATCACTTTGATATATCCATGGTAATTGATATATTGATGTTAAAGATAGTCCGACTGTATAAATAATGCAATAATAGAAATGATTAGCCCAAATGCAAAACATTTTAAGCTAGCTTCTTAAAGTGGAAAATATTTTTTTTAATTCACACATGAAATAGAGGTTGGTTTTGATCTTAAAAACAAATCATTAACAATTATTAATTTAAAATGATAATTTTAGAAACAATCTAATTGAATTACAGATTTGGTGAACTTTTTCTTTATTGGTAATGTTGTTTTATACCATATGGCCAATATGGCAGAGAGACACCAGTCATTAATGATATTCTTTATATATCTCTTTGAAGAGTTCAACCAAAGAACAAACTCTCCTGAAATGGAATCCAATGTTTTTAGTGTGGAAGATTCTTGGCATCCAACTCCCAGAGATAAGCCCCCAACCACCCGTCCAAAGTCCAGCAGAAAAAGATTGAAGAGTGGCAGAAAGAAAAGACAAGAACAAGAGTCCCAACAGACCTATTCAGCTGTGGGTATGTATCATCTTGGTAAATGAATTTGAGATGACATAGTTTCCACATCTATTCTGGTTCAAATTCAAACATATAGTTGTACATAATCAGTTTAAGAGATGTAAACCTGATGAGAAATGAGAGTCTGTTAAACCAGGATATTAAGAGGTCAAATGCACTCTTTGGCAGTGGTTAAGACTTGTTTTAAAAAATAATTAACTTTCTATATCCAAAATTGATAGGAACTGATCATCTTAAAAAGATAGAACTTTGTTCGAATGATCAATCACAGAATAAAGATTTATGCTGTGTGTCACATGACAGCTAGGCTTAGTTTTATCTTGTCCTTAATATCTGATCTGGCCTTGAAAACTCATTGTGTCTAAAAAGCAGTACATTAGTGTTCTGTATGTTTATGCTACCAATTACTTGACAATGATGTAGTGTCATGTTTACAAACAAAAATTTCTAAAACTTTTTTCTTGTCAAGCAATTGCATATGTGACCGAAATAAAGATGGCAATCAAAAACATTATGGGTTGACAATACCTGAATCCAATCTGTATATATTAATTCATGGAATGTGCATATGTTCCTATAAGAGAAAAAAAATATTCACATTTCATTTATTGTACTGTCAGTATAACAAAGGGCACGAAAATCTTGAATTGAAAATTCAATGTTGTTTGTAGATACACCAATACTCAGACCCCCATCATCACTCTCAAAGTACAAACCCCTTCCTGCCATTGGGGCTACATCACCTACTACTGATGACACGGACGACATCTCCAAAAAGGCCCAGGTTATGACACTTGGGCTTGGTGAAAGAACTCAAACAAGTTATTCAATCGAACTTCACAAAAAAGACTCTGAAAATCCATCTGAACATTGCACTTCAAGAGGTAGTGATGGAAGAGGTAGTTTAGATCAAAAACTGAGCAACAGAAGAGAAAGCTTAGAACAACAAAGTACCCATTACAGACAGCAAAGTTTAGAACACCC
Organism: Ostrea edulis; assembly: GCF_947568905.1. Classification (NCBI taxonomy): domain Eukaryota; kingdom Metazoa; phylum Mollusca; class Bivalvia; order Ostreida; family Ostreidae; genus Ostrea; species Ostrea edulis. The sequence goes on from NC_079164.1 coordinate 66,697,688, forward strand.
TGATTCAACTAAAGAAATAGATCTGTCTAGCAAAAATGGGTTCCAACCACACGACCTCCCAAGAGAACCTGATGATGCAGAAGTGAGGATTTTGTTAGCCATAAGACTACCTGATGGCCGAAGACATCAACGGTATTTCAGGTTGGTGGAAAAAATGGATCTGGTGCTAAAATTTGCAGAAAATGTGAGTGGAATGGACTTGGCGGAGTTTAGACTGGCTTGTAATGCCCCACGGGCAGTGTTTACTGACTTGACACAACAAGTAGGCGAGTCTGGGATTCAGGACAGGACTATTCTATACCTGGAGGAGATGGAATAGAAAAAACTAAAACGCTAACCTCTACTTGCACAAAAATTGACAAGGCATACATGTTTAATTAAGTACACACAGTAACATTGTATGGAATGAAAATACTTGTAAAATGAAAGTTGATAAAAACTTGTCAATTTAAAGAAAAATCTGCTGTGAAAAACTACTGTAAAATTGCATATTTTTGTGGGGTCAAATTATTGTGGTTTGTGAAACATAAATATGTAGTTGGGAATTTGATCTTCTTGTTAAAGAACTGTTCTTCGTTATTGTAGTTCACTTTTCTCTTGCTTATGCAGGTGTATGATCATACCACAAAAACAACAAAAATCACCCCCACCAAAATTATTAATTTTGCAGTACACCCCCCCCTCTCTCTCTCTCTCTCTCTCTCTCTTTCTCTCTCTCTCCACATATATAGTGCAGGGTTGTTTCTTTGTGAACAAAAAAAAAGGTGCGACAAACTTGTCAAAAGATGTTGTTTTGTTTATCTTATTTCTTTGAAATAATTGTTATGCATAACACTAAATGCTGTTTCACAGTCCAGTGTGTTAATCAGTACCCTGGGGCTTGCATTGCATGCTCTAGACCATGTTTTATTCGTTGCTTCTTCTTTTTCTACTCACAATGCAAATATTTGTACCAGTGTCATATTTCTTTCTTTTTTTATTATTTTGTTTTAAAGTACTTGTTATTAATAGTAGCTGAATAATGCCATACCCCTGTAAGACCATCTTCCCTAGCCAATAGTTTACGCTGTGCTTTGAGAAGCGGATCAGTGGATCGTAAATCCTTGGCTAGCGAAGATGCTGTAAGACTGTCATAACGCATTTTTGCCAGAGTAATATCTGTGTATAGTCAACTTAGATCTCATAGTAAATTTAACAAATGTACCTCATTAGTTCACACTGTGTGTGTATAGAATGGTACACATGCACTGGTGCCAACAGATAGTAATGGAAGTGTCAGTGTGTACCAATGTAAATACTTTTATAATGTCCAATATGTTAATTGGTAAATTACTGTATTTTAGACTGGGGTGTATGCTTTCTGGTGTTTTCTGTTGAAAAGAGGACAAATATTATCTTTTGTTTCCATGGGTCTCTACTTCTTGTTTACTTAAATCATATTATTTTTATATATATGGTATGGGCAGAAAGTGATATTTCAGGTCTGTGATATTTCCAACATTTGCTGAGAATTCATTAGGAATGAATGTGCATCTGTTTGTATTATGGAGGTTTATATAAACAATGGAAACCTTTAAGGTAATATATAGTAAACCCTTATACTGACATGACCACATGATTCCATTATTTTTATGTTCCCCATAATACAAAACAGCTTAGACATTTAGACTTTGTATTCGTATTTTGTAATATATAGGTTTTTATGTCAATTTGAAAGGTCGACGTTGCTTTTATTAAGAAATAAAATACATGGAAACAACATGAGTTCATTACTGACAAAAAATTGGGATATGTAAATGTTCTCAATTTTAATTCATTATAATTAAGAACTGTGTCGGTGGTATACACAAACTAATTTGCATTTATAATAAAATTTGCTTAATTTTAAACCATACCTTTATAGAAGAAGATTTTGAAAGTGATCTAAAAAAGTTGATATCAAAATCCACTTGTGAAATCACATGCGGGGAAAAAAATCAATGTTAAAACTTTATAACTTGTTTATAATACCAGTTATTATTTGTCGTATTTATCTAATTATTAGTATTTTTTAAATTAAATTACTACATGTAGGTCAGACATAGGAAAGTGACATACCAGAGTGTAGCCTCATTTCGTGCTATTCAAACTGTTTGTCGTATTAACAACATTTCAGTAAAAAAAAATTAATAGTTAAAGGAACCTTTTTGAACCACCATGCAATTGATAAAGTAATACATGTATTAAAGTGTGGGAATACCTTGCCATTGCCCCCCCCCCCCCCTTAATTCAAATCGAGGAAAAATGACTACATTGTATATCTACCAGGCAATTAAACACAATGATATATTTCTTTAAAGCCAGGAGTTTCGGGACATATCAACTCACCCCTAATCCCAATTAGATCACGCAGTTTTTAACATAATTTTAATTGCCAAAAAATTACTTTTTATAGGCCCTAAACAATGTATTTCAGCTATAGTGGAGGTATTTCTGCGGAATTCCCCAGATGTTCACTACAATATATAACCAAGCAAAGGTACCACTATGCATTATATGCTAATCTCAAGAGCTTCAGGTGATTTTGCATCCTGGGGCCAGTGTCGGATTAAGAGGACGGTCCCATTTTTCGCCACAAATTTCCAAATTATGAAAGCTTCTGAGCAATTCATTTAAAATTATGTATATATATATATATATATATATATAAAGATCGAATTTTGATTCGATTGAAATGTGAGTAAAATCCAGATGATTGAGTATCTTGGCTAATACTTGGCTTTCACATGTGCAACCCCCCCCCCCTTTCGGAAATCCTGGATCCGCCAGCGAGTGCATTGTCCTGGGGTCTTACGGCAGCTCGCAGACCATCAGCTTATACATGTATACTCAATCCCTGGTTTGGTTTGGTTTTTGACACACACACACACACACTCTCTCTCTCTCTCTCTCTCTCTCTCTCTCTCTCTCTCTCGTTGAATGTACATGCTGGAACATAGTTCGTTCAGCTTGCCTTCCTGTACTGGTGCGTATCTATACCCCTATATGTAGAACACAGTGCTCACCCGAGTTACTGCATTCTCCCATGCATGCACATGCAGTTACCACCCCCCCCCCACCCCCCCACCCCCTCGTGTAGTCCTAATAACACAGTCGTGATGTGTGGTAATTCTTGAAAAGGAGATTTCTCAGAGTTTTCCATCGTATTATTGGTTTGAACATATTTTATTGCATATATAATATACAACAGGTTTGAACACAAGTTCTTACAACTTACGAGGTTCTCACCTTAGATTAATTGATAACAATTGTCATAAAACATATGTATAGATAAAATAAATACATGTACATATAGCATAAAGTGAATTACTATCATGAGAATCTGCCTGAATTAAGTTAAAAATTAAAAATTAAAAATGTTGCTGTTAGTTTCTTACCCCAAATTGTCACTGCCCCAAAGTAAAATCCGTGTATCAATAATAGATAATTCTTGTATTTGAAAAAGTTCATTAAACATAACATTTCTTACTACTGAAAATCCTTTACAAACAAAGAAAAAATTATATGCATCTTCTCTCATACCACAATCGTATTATTATTAACAACTCTAAACACTTATCTCCCCTCCTTGATTCAGGTGTCATGGAATGAGCAAATTCGAATTGAATGTTTTAATATTAATACATTGAATCCTTGTGGTTTTTGAGAAGAAACTTTTAAATTTTTATTTGCTATATATACATATGTAAAGTTTTGAACCTCTACTGTGGCAGGTATGTGGAAGGGGGGGGTGTTACAACCCCTACTTTTTCAGACAATGTTTAATTTGCGTTTTTTCTTCTTCTTTCTTTTCTTCTTTTTTTTACAAGAACATACACATGCCAAGTAAAATACGTAGTGTGACTGCACTTCCGTTTTAATAGTAAAACTGAATGGAAAAAGGTATACCGGCCACCATCCTGCCCCTCTTACGATCGATCTAAGATTTTGAAAATGTATAATGTTATTTCTTTCCCTTCTTTTTTTTTTTTTTTTGTTTTTTTGTTTTTTTGTTTGTTTTTTTTTATTCATTTAATGATTCTATTTTTATTTTATTTTAATCTATTTATTTATTTTTGCATGACATTTTTAAGAATTTTAAACAATTGTGGATAAGTGAAGAAAGAAACTCCCCCCCCCCCCTTCCACTCCACCTATGAAAACCTTGCTAAGTGCCTGCATGGCTCCAATAACTTAAATCTACACTGCATGAAGTTGTTTCTATATTAATCTGACAACATTTGCACTTGTAGTTCTTTATAATTTTCATACAATGCTCCTATGAAATAAAAATTATATCATGGACTCACCTTGATCTTAGGGGTCACGGCATCGTCACGGTGGAAACGAACTTTGATATACACTATATAACTAAGCATGCATGCAAATCAGTTTGACATATTGTGTCCTTTTGATTCTTGAGATTTTGAAGGGGAAAAAATCCTATAAATCGTAATGAGAAAAAAAATGAATTCTTCTGGTGGCACCTCCCTGCACTGGGAGTCCGTGGTGTATGCACAGGCACCTGAAGTATGGATATGACTAGTTTGCTACACCCTTTTTGATAATTTTTCATGTAGCAATAATTTCTCTGAAATGTGTGAATTCCCTGTCTATCTCATCCCTCTTTCAATTTACGTAAACGTTTCATGCTTTTTGTAAGCTTTAGAGATTGGCCGGTGAAGGCCTAATAAACTGTGGCCAATCTCTGTTCTATTTAAAGTAATTCCACCCTCCGGTGATGTCATAAGATATTACAAAATCAATGATTTATTTAGATTTATGCATGATATTACCATAAATTTCGTTGAAGTCTTTTTGAATTGTTATTGTAAAATATCTTGTTAAACATAAAATATTTCAAAAGTCTAAGTCATATATAAATAATCAATAATATGTTTCAAAATATTGAATCCAAGGGCAATAACTCTGTTTACATTGAATCCTTTATCAAGTTCATTCTGCGATAGGTTTTCCTTATTTTTTACAGAAATTTTGAATAGTTTTGTAAAGAATCAGTTTCATAAGATTATTATAAATGCTATTATATCATGTAACCAGTTTTTGTAAAATTTTAATGATGCTGTTGAAGAAAAATTGCAATTTTCTGACGTTGATATATTATTTTGTTTTAGTATGTCTTGCATCTTAAAAAGTGTGATGACCTATAAATTTTATTTGATAATTTATTTGTTTTAACTCTGATGACTTGAAATATATACACATCTTAAACTTTATCAGATGATGATAATGCGAGTATGGAGTTACCTTAATATATACTATGTTTTATCGTCGGAAACAAAGTGAACATTCCACGTAGTTTATTAGTTTATCTCTTTATTATTATATGTATATAACGTAGTTGATCAGTTTATTTCTGTTTACCCTTTATATGACAATATTATTATAATATGTATTTCAATGATCATAGTGTCTCATAAGTCAATATAGCTGGATACCAATGCTTTTGATATTGGAACATTGTTATATATATATATATATATATATATATATATATATATATACATTGTGTATGAATGGTATGTTGGCATTGTATTGGTATGCGAGACTGATAAAATATTTATGATTCTGATATAATGTATATATATATATCATGTTGATATTTTGATATTAAATAATTTGCCCGACATTTGCAGCAATCCGGTTAAAAATTAAGTGTCAGAGAGAGAGAGAGAGAGAGAGAGAGAGAGAGAGAGATATTTATTGATTCTGGACCGTTATTAAAATAATAGAATTTCTTTCTACAAAAATGAAGAAAATAAATCTGAGAGTGAAAAAAGCGACCACAAATTGAATTTTATGGAAATTACATAACATTTAGGCCTATCCGCAATGAATTATTTATTTAATGTTAGGCCTGTACGTGTTTCTATATAAACAAACGAAATTCCAGTGGCGTAGCTTCCATTGAGGCAACCGAGGCAACTGCCTCGGTAAAAAAAAAAAAAGAAACACCTTTTACGTTGTTAAAATGTCGATAGCTTCTGGGGGGCTGCCCCCCCCCCCCCCCGACCCCCTGCCTCGGTAATATTCGAACCCAAGCTACGCCTATGAATTCTAATGTCAAAGTTACACTGGGGTTGAACAGTGATGATTTTTATGTATATACTGTAAAGCTGTTTTTGTCATTTTTGGAACAATCGGCCGATGATGGTCATCACTTTCCTTTAGATGCACTGCGCGCTTAGCAAAGACCGGGACTATAATTAATACTACATATATGTATATATTCTTAAATCTTCTTTAGGCTTATAGTTAACATTGCAGTCGGGGTCAAGAATCGAACCCTGGTCAATCTGATCGCTATAACATGAAAATTTTGAAATATATATATATATTTCAAATAATATCACTATGATGTCAGTCGTCATGCCGCTATATTTGATAACTATGTGATCATACGTACATCACTACATGTATATACTTTAAAATAAATACTTACAAATATCAGTGACATGTATATTTTCTAAAGAACTCCACAATGATATATCTATTAATGTAGATCTGCGTAGATCTAGAAAATATTTGTTTATTTAAAAAGAAACCAACAAAAAAAAAACAAAAACCAAACAAACAAAAAACCCAAAATGAACAACTAACATTTAAAAAAAAACACCCAAGAAACCAAAGTTTGTCGAAAAAATTGACTGATGGAGGTACGCACTACCATGATTCCTCTTGAATATTTAAGTGACAGTTTTTTTATTAAAAATTATGGGATGTAAAATCCAATCAATGACGTCACGCCGCGCATGATCAATTTAGACGAAAGGCCGCTCTCACGCAGGGGGAAGGGACTCGACCTATCAGTGCCCCTGGGAAAAACGGAGTAGAGGATCCTTTATGCGTATTTCTGTTGTGATATCGTGATAGTAGAAGTCCATTGGTACACAATGGCAGGAAAGATAAGTAAAGACGAAATGGAAGACAGCATGGATTATGAAGAGGAGGCCGGCGAAGGTATCATTGTTTAATTTCCATAATTAGCAACCCCAAATTATTTATTGTTGAGGAGTTTTCTTCTAACATAGATAGATTTCATGGTAAAATTTGAACAGATTATGAAATTAACATTGTCATGAACAAATTTAATGCACTGACTGTCTGATAAGACCGCTGTTTGTTGTGTATTTTGAACCACGAGTACAAGGATTCCCCTACGTTCATTTGCATATTTGTTGCCTGAAATATCACTCAAAATAGGGATTTCCCCACATATTCTGACGTAAATATGTCAGTTAAGAGTACAGCAAAGATATGCAGTTTATATGTGAAATATTGTGAGAATTTTAATGCAACAATTTATTTCATTGTGATTATCAACGATCGATGGGATAAATATCGAGCTATATATCTAAGCCTCAAGAATAGCTGCGCATGCGCTGAAAGTAATTAATGAGGTCAAGATAAATGCATGTCGGGATAAACATGACATGCATATCATACATGCGAATGCGAAGGACCAGATAATATTACACTGAAATAAAAATGGTTATTTCCTTTGATATTTATATATTTTAGCAAAACTTATCCCCGTTCATTGGTTGTGCCACACGTGCTTATATTTCTATTTTCATTTTCACTTTATCAGTGCATTAAATATGTCTGAGGCATTTTGTGTTAAAGAACCAAAGAGTTACAAGAGTATTTAAACCATATATTTTTTTTAAAACAAATCCTTGAATTATCAACTTTCAGTTGATGACTCAACCGTATCTTCGCCCACCCCCTCCCCCCGCCCTGCTATAGCAGAGGTCAGAGGGACGAGAATGGGTGTGTCCTGTAAGTACAGTAGATCAATATCTATGTACTTCCCACAGCTTAAGCAGTGTTCCTTATGTAGTATTATTGCATGCAGGGTAATACACTGAGAAAATGGTTGTGCATGATTTGTATACATGTATGCATAAATCACATCAGTGTTTGTGAAGCATAAAATCTACTGGTAGTATTTTGCCATCAAAGATTTTTGTTTGGGGCAATTTTACAGTAGTAACGTGTGAAATTTATTGCACATATAAATATAAATCTTATATTAACATTACAATTTGTTAGATAATGAATATTTAAATGGTGGATGTTCATAAAATTTTGAGAGTTACTTTATATGTAAATAAATCACTTTTGATTTGTTCTACTTGTGACTATATAGACCTGGTCAGGTAGTGGTTAACCTCGGCAAAAGTCGGGAACAGTTTTATTAAATGATCAGAAATTTTATAAAGGTTTTCACACAATAATTTTTTTTTATTCCTTATCAGGGGTCGAAATTAACCTTTTCTACGACAGGCTAATTTTAGCCTGTGGGTAAAAAATCCACAGGCTAAAATGAAAACCTACAAGCTAAAATAAAAATAATGAAACAGTGCTCTTTTTATATATATATATTTTTTTCAATCAATGATTTTCCCCATCATTACTGAGCCTAGTGAGTCAACAAGCAGCGTTTGGACAAGACACTAAGTTACGTAAGTCATATGGTGCAATGTCTAGGTCTCTTGATTATCGCACCTCTAGCAGTCTAATCCACAACTTGTTTACCGCAGGTCTAGATCCAGTCTTCCAATTTCATGCCACATCAGGGTTGTCACTAGTGATTTTTTAAAAGCGAATACAGGACTCATGGTTTTATAAGCAGCACGATCACGAGTCCTATGACTTTTTTGATAATCGTTTACGCGGTGAGAAATGCACCCGTGTCGTCACTACAATCCGACCTCAATATGACAATAAATTTAGATAGGACATTCTCATGATTCTGATAAAAATAACTACCGGAAGACTTGGTCAAACATAGACTCCGATATTTTTTGTAGATAAATGAATAACAAAAACATCATACTTGGAATTATTCAATTTAATCACCCCTATAGGTGAACAGGACTCGTGGCACATGTCGATATGCGATGTCCGATCTCTAAAGCATTTGTTTGACTCCGAGTTTCTTAAAAAATCATAAAAGAAAAATCCGGATAAAAACGGTTATTGAAATCGGTCGTTCATGTAAGCGTTTGTATGATTCAGAGTGCAAGTTTGAGAAAAGCGAATAGCGCATCACCGTATAAAACGGATACGATACGATCATGGTTTGTAAATCACCACTCGCTAAGATTTTCGAGTGTCCATTATTTTTACTCGCTATTTTTCAAATGTACTCGCATTTTGCGAGTATTTCTCGCTAATTTCGAGCCCTGCTTATCTGTGCGTTATAACAGTATTACAACAATGGTGACATGCATACTCAATTTTTAGGTCCTTTGGGTTACTCATGTGACCTATTGCTGTTGGTCTGTGTTAGTTATTCATTAACAGTTTAAAGACTTCAGAATCATCTAATTAACAAAAAACAAATTTAGAATATAAGCATATTGACACATATTTCATATGAAATACTAATAAATGATAAAGTTGACCATGAATATGATATTTCTATCATAAATAAATCTTCATAAATGTTTTATGATCAAACATTCTATCAGGACATTAGGCATTTCACTAGCACAACTTGAGGCTTCTTGTATAATGTAGCATAGTTTTCTGAGGAAAGCTGGTTGCTTTTTATAATCATGCCCCAACAAATCAATATCAATCATTATGTATGAAACTTTAAGGACACTTGATTGGGGAGGGAGGGGGGGGGGGACTGAAAATAAGGGAAATATTGGTGATTTTTGGATTGGAAATGGATCCTGTAACTGTACCCTCAGTTGACTGTTAAGGTCCATGGGTCTCTTCTTACATTGTAGTTGATAGTGATTTGACCATAATTAGTAATGTTTGGTGAAGCTTAAGCAATGAACAGCACTGAATTGACTTTAAAAGTTTTGATTTAAAATAATGCAATTTGATTGGTCGATAAAAATTTAGCAAATCTATAATGGTTAGTCAAGAGGGAAATCTTGAACAAACCTTCCAAAGTTAATATTATGGTGAACTCACTCTGGGGTGCACACCAGAAAAGATTGTCTGGACCAATCAGAGCATCAAAGTTCCTGATCATTTAATAAATATAGTTTAGAAAAGTGCATACATGTATAAAAATTCAGAACAAAGTGATTTATGGAATAAGCATGTATAATAATAGCATTGCTTTTAATGTGCTTTGCAAGTCATGTTAGATTTCATTAAATGTTTTGTAAGGAATTAAGATGGTGGTGTTTGGGTCCAAAGTAGATGGGAAAAGTATATATAAAATCTGCTCAGTTCAATGCTTAAAAGCAAGTTATTCAGATCAAGCAATCTATATACATGACATATATGGATCTTGTCTTCTAATCCATGCAGTGGAGCTCACAATAACTTTGTTGTCTAAAATGCTCCAAATTGCAGTGCAATGGTGATATGATACATTTCTTCTCAAATGGATAATGGTAGAAGTGCACCACATTTCTGTGGGAGTTCGATTTGTTTTGTTTTTTACATTGAACTATGTAATGCAGAGACAGTTGAACAGTTTAGGGATCTACCACTGGATATATGCTCAGTGCTGTAAACTATACAGAATTGGATCGAGACTATTGATTTATTTGTAAATGGACATCAGTTTAAAGTTGCACTTGATTTCCAAGGATCAATGTCTTCTTTAGAGCTTGTGTAGTATAACTCAAATAACTGCCATTGGTATTGATTTTTGATAAATGCTGCAAAGAATTGATTTTTGTTGAAAGCTATAGTAGCCTGATTGTTTTGTATTGCTATATAATTCTGCATCTACTGAAGAAGATACATTAAAGGTGATTGATTTAGTTTGACATTACGTTTAAGTTTGTTTTTGTCAAAGCATTTAAAACAAGAAATAGTCTATCAACACGATTCAGTTTGGATGTGAAAGGTTCATTACTCTGTTTTAACAGTGATTTATGATATATATGTAGCTGATTTTTGATTTGCTTTAAAATTAGATGAAAGCTTTGGTGATGAGGCATCTGTTGAAAAGAAAGGAAAGAAGAGGAAAAAGAAGGATAGTGAAGAGAAAAGGAAGAAAAAGAAAAGCAAAAAACCAAAGAGATATGAAGATGACGAGGTAAAATGTTTACTCTTTGTAAGACTTGTTTGTGATGTGGAATAATTACCTTGTTGGGTGAGATTATTCCTTTAAAGATGAGAATTCTGAAACTGGTTTTGTTGTTGTATTTTGACTTTGTTTATTTATAGGACTATGGTTCAGGGGTAGCAGATGATGACGAGGAGGATTATGTTTCATCCAAGAAGAGAAGACAGAAGGACAGAGGTGGAACAAGTGCTCCAAAGGTAGGAATAGAGGAAGTATTTGTATAACAGGAAATAAGGTAGTACTCAGGGTTCGAAATAATCTTATGTCCGTAAGTCCGAGACTAGTAAAAAACGTGTCGGACTAGTAAACTCTCTATAGCACTAGTCCGTACAGACTAGTGAAAATCTGGAAATCAATCTTGAATTGGTTAAGATTTTAGCAAGATTTGTCCAAGTCTCTTAGGTGTTTGAAATTATGGTCAATTACCTGCATGGTTAAGTGTTTGCGTGACTATGACTAATCTACCAAACACATGGACTCATGGAGTGCGTTTGAGACCACCGTTCTTCGAACGAGCACAAACTCCTGCCAATTCCGAACTCCGAGTACGCATCATGAGAATGGGTTCAAACTGCAAGTAGTGTGATCTAAGAACAAGCACGTTTGTGCGCACATGTTCTCATCATTCGTGACTCTAACACAGGAATTCGTAACATCATAGCTCATGGCTTGGTCAATCAAGTGAATTTTATTTATAAAATTTTGAACTCCTGTGACTCTAAGAACTGAGCACGAATAAGGTAGGGATGGAGGAATTACTCTAAGGTAGGACCCCTTGTTAAAGAAAAAATTTACTTTGATCTACCACACATTCAGTGTTCGAAATTAACCATAGACCGAGTCTATGTCAAATGACACCGATCTATACCAATTGTAATTGAGATAGACCACATTGTCTATGCCAATTTTCTAGGTTTAAAATTATCTCAAAAGTTGACGCCTGATAAACGTTATGGGGAAAGGAGGACATTATTATGGAAATGGAAAACAAATATGTTTTTAAAGTACATTAGAAGTAAATAACAATGCTTTAAAGTTTTGTTGTATTTTTTTTTTCAATGTTGCTGTCTATGTCAATTCGATGAGGTCTATGTCGTCTTGTTTTGGCATAGACCCGTGGTCTATACCAAGTTTAAAACCAATTTCGAACACTCCACATTCTTTTCTTAGGGTGATTTTTAGCAGATTCACTAAAGTTTATACTTTTGACTTGGCTATTGCTTTGCTGAATGGTAGGTTAACACTTTGGTGTCTTGATAATAACTTGAAGGCCTTACATGCTAAAGAAAACTGATTTTGATGTATGGTGACATATCACATGAGCAGTCTCCCTACCATATTTTGGTTTATTGTAACTGATCTGAGGTGAAGACCTTTGTTCCAAGAAATAAACTGAACAAAGTGGTGTCCTGTCAATTACAAACACTTTGCATTAGATTGAAACTAAGCCTGGGCTGTTACTGGCATCAATACATCCCAAGGTCAACTTATGATTGGTAAAGTACTGGATTAAGGGATTTATTATTTGGTTGAGAACTCTAACATTTTTTGTTCAGTTGAAATGAACCTTGGATATGTACATTTATTTATACGTGTTCAACAAATTTTTTCACCAAAATCAGCAAATTTTACACAAAGACTTGCCATTCAGATGTCAGAGGAAGACACGGAGAAGTCAATACAAAGAGAAGTCAACACAAAGAATACTCAAAGATTCAAAGAAATTTAACACATCTTACCTTGTTCACTACCTTGATATTTGCCCCACTTTAATTGTGCTATTTATGGATGGTATACAAAATTAAATTGAACTTTAAAAAGATGGATTTCTGCATGGACCACCCTTAAACAATTTTTTAGTAATAAAATTGTAAACTTGTCAGGATTAGTCAATAGATAAACAAGTAGGTCGGAGTACATTGTATTGAATTTATTTGGTTAAAACTGAAATATTAAGGTATATTTTGCAATTTTAACAGTTTTACTGATCACTTATTTATTGTAAATCTAGGAGAAGAAAAGCCCTTCAGATCAGATTGCAGAGGAACTTGGCATCAACAATGTAGACATACCATTTGATGACGATGACTACATCTCCCTTAATAATTACAAGCTTTTCAAACAACATGTGCAACCAATCATACAAAAAGCCAATCCTAAAGTTGCTATGGCTAAAATGGTGACCTTAATTGGAGCCAAGTGGCGAGAGTTTGCCCAGATTGTAGCTCATCGTAACAAAGACAAAGATGAAGGAAGTCCATCCGAAAAGGAGAGAGCAGATACGTCACGAGACGGAGCGTCCTCCGAAAAAGAGGAGGAGGTCACAGATACGGAAATAAGGGAAAATGGTATGTAAAGACATGCTGGAAATAAAACTAGGTATACTGTGGGATCAGTCAAATCTTTGTGAATTGTCAAGATTTTACATAATTATGTGGATATGGTTTCTGTTTGTTGAAACAAAAATCCCCGAAAATGACAACAACAACACCCCCCCCCCCCCCCCCTTATGAAATCTAATGACTCCACAATAATGGAAAAATAAGAATTCTTTTCAGCCCTTAGAAACATGTTCTTTGGAGTTGAAAACAAGGAGTAATTTTATGAAGATTAAATTCGAAGGTTCTTTTGTTGTTATAGATGTTATGCAGTAGTATTTTTTCATTGGGTTTTGAATTTCATATTTATCATATGATATCCATCCAATATCCATTAAATAATAAATGAATTGAGTCCATAATGAGAAGCTGTTTGATGGTTTTTTGTTATCGTTGTGTTCTGTTTAACAATTTAAAATTGCTTTTGATATAGATGAAGATACAGAGCCTCACAGTGACCCTGTTCCAGAGGAAACTAGCAAGAAGAAGAGAAAAAAGTCCAAGAAAACCGTGCCTGCCATCAAAATAAAAATCGGCAAGAAAAAGAGGGGCAGAAAGAAGGCTGCCTCAGTACGTCAATCTCCCATAATATTTACAGATGATTGTGCACTGTATTTCTATAGATACTGGGAAATATTTCATAGAATGTTTGACTTCAAGCAAAATGAAAATTTATGAAATAGTGTAACCCCCAACCCCCCAAGCATATCAAAATATCAATACCTCGAAACATGTGTTTGTGAGTTTCAAAACTGCAAGTTGAAAAAGAACAATAGTTAAGATGTACTGGAAAGAGAAATAATTGTTGATATTCTTTTGAATAGGATGATGATGGTGTAGGATATGACACAAGTGATGAAGAATTTGAACGTCAGTTGGAAGAGGCCTCAATTCTGGAGGAGGAAGAAAAAGCTGCAGCTGAGGCAGTGCCCAAAAAGAAGTCCAAGACTAAGAAGGGGAGAGGTCGTGGAAAGAAGAAGACCAAACTGACCAATAAGTATCCGACTGATCCTGATGCTGACGGCTATGAGGTATAGTGTACCCACAGGTTCTCACTGTCTGTCTATTTTATATAGTAGAAACATACATTGTACAAAAAGATTAATGTGCTCTGGGTAACACTTTGTATATGTGACATATTTGGTAATAGCATTCAAACTTCGATGCTGAAATCTGCGTGCCATGTATATGAATAGCACTCCTTGTAAATTTTTAAAGATACACTGTAGTTTGATATATTCTGCAATAAGTATGTTGCTTTCAGACTGAGCATCAGGACTACTGTGAGGTGTGTCAGCAGGGAGGGGAGATAATCCTCTGTGACACTTGTCCACGAGCTTACCATTTGGTCTGCTTTGATCCTGAACTGGAGGAACCCCCAGAGGGAAAATGGAGCTGTCCTCATTGTGTAAGTCAGCACAATTTTGAAGCATGTAATCACATAAGAAAAAGCTCTGCTCTGTGAAATATGATTGATTGTTTATTATTTCTAGAATATTTCACTTATTAAGAGATTTCAACAGTTATAATTGAAGTGCCATGAATTTAGACTTAAATGTACATGTATTAATGGGTTCTTTATCTTGCCAGTTGCCACCTCCAATTATGACATTGGACCTCATTTTTGAATGTTTCATCCGAAAAACCTACGCTTTTTACTTTCACATTAGTGCTGAGCACTTGACAAAGATACAATTGATCAAACATGGACATCCCTGAAAAGTTTTTGTTCCAAGAAACATGTATCTTGTATATCATACAGAAGTGTAAAAATCTGTAGTCATTGTTGAAATGCAATTAACATTTTAATTAAGTGTTTGTGGTGCAGTAGCTGTGGTATTTAAATATTTTGTACAACATGCAAGTTATATGATCTGACCTTTTCTTGTTTTCAGGAGGGTGAAGGAATTAAGGAGCAGGAGGAGGATGACCACATGGAGTTTTGTCGGGTTTGTAAGGACGGTGGGGAACTCCTGTGTTGTGACACCTGTCCATCAGCATATCACGTCCACTGTCTCAATCCACCAATGAAAATCATTCCAGACGGTGAATGGCACTGCCCGAGGTGCTCAGTAAGTTATTTGCACAGTAGGAAAACTGTGTTGGTAAGAGTGTTGCCAGATATGTGTCTCAGTTCGTTTATAAGATGCATGTATTTTTTAACAGTGTGAGCCACTGAAAGGAAGGGTGGCCAAGATTCTTACTTGGCGTTGGACTGAGCCTCTGCAGGAGGAGGGAAAGATGGAGGAATTAGACCACACCCATCCACACTTACCCGCCTCCACTAGAAAGGTACATCTCCTGTCTTACTACTTCCTAGTAAATGTTGCACATTAAAATTTAATCTTAGTACTTGATTAAAGTCTCAATTTGAAAATTGTCTACATAATCCATGTATCTATATGTTTTTAGTTCTGTATGTTAAATGTTTGTGTCATGAAAAGTTCTCACTTTGAATTTATGTATCAGTAAATGTTTTCATATGAAAGTTTTGTCTATGGATTCTAAATGTATAATTCTATTGAGATGAGAGACTAGGTGATTTTTCTTCTCACTTGCCTATGAAAATTCTCTTTGGATTGTTTCAAATGAGGTTTTTAGGGCTTTCAACAGATGTACTGCTCATGTTGATAATCTGACATGAGACAATAGACTTGTTTCTTTTCTTTTGAAGTTAATGGTAAAAAATGGGGGTAAATATGAGCCCATGGATTTACAAAGATTAATTGAGTTGAGCAATAAGGCAAGTGATCGGCATTTTTCATTTCATTTGCCGGAAAGTTGTATTTTTTGTTGTTATTTACATTCTCTATCAAGAAAATAAAGTGTTAATGTGAAGCCAGCATTTGACTTTCGGTGTGTCGGTCTGGGTCCCTTTGTTGTCGTTAGTGCATGACATTTGTGGCGTAACAAACATTGCTCCGTTCTAACACTTGTCTCTTCGGTTCCATATCGAAACGTGGCACTACAATTCACACATCAGTCAAACGTTTATTATAGCAGATGTAGAGAGGCATGTCATGTATATTAATTGAAGAACTGAATTTCTATGTTTGCTCTATTTGTTGTTAACTATTTTAAAGTTATATTTATAAATGCTCTAGCATGTTGGAGTAATGAGACACGTAAATGTTAATGTACATTTATTTAATGAATTGGGCTATAATACTGCATGCATCTCCTGAAGTTACTGTATAGTTATAGATTCTGTATATTTTGTAGAATCGTAAACCTCTGAGGGAATTTTTCGTTAAATGGCATGATCTGTCTTATTGGCACTGTAGCTGGATCTCAGAGCTTCAGGTAAGATATCCAGGCAGGTAGTTACAGGTAAGATATCCAGGCTGATAGCTTCAGGTAAGATATCCAGGCTGGTAGCTTCAGGTAAGATATCTAGACTGGTAGCTTCAGGTAAGATTTTCAGGCTAGCTACAGGTAAGATGTTCTGGATGAAAAAAGTGAAGATAACAAATAGTGATCAATCTCACTAATCCTCTAAAGAATTCAAAATTGAGGGTAGGGCAAACACAGACACCTGGAAACTCTAGAGGTGTGGGATCAGGTGCCTAGGAGAAGTAGGCATCCCCTGTTGACGAGCCATATCCGACTTGAGCCCTCTGTCTTGAAAGGTAAATGGAGTAATCCATAGTCGAAAACAGTATGAAAAGAATTTGCTAAAAATTTGTATGAAACAAATAAGACAACATTCAACCCAACGTCAAGCTGTATTTTGATATCAGAGGTACATGTAAGATGTACCAACTAATTAATAAAATTCTTCAGTAAACAAGTAAGTGCTCAGGGGGATTTTGTATATGAGGAATTGGTAGTGCTTACAGTGAAAGAGAAAGTAGAATGCATAAACATAAAAACTATATCAAATTTGTTTATTGTAAAGTTTTAAGATCTATGGGCCAGTTTTACAAAAGTTCTTACAAATGAGACTAAAAATATCTCTCTGCAATTTATATAATGCTGCACATTTTTCAAATGCAAATGTTCTGCAAATCTAAGAGAGATGATAAAAATAAATGCATTCTTCCATATTTTCGCAGATTTTAAACATAAATAGAAATGTTTTGATAGATTAACTGTACTACAGTCTTCATGATTTTGTGTTCACGATACAATATCATTGGTTTTGATTGACAGCTGGATGTGTACCACCCAGCAATGTACAGGGCTTACATAAGGAAGAATGACATGGATGAACCACCACCACTGGAGGACGGCAGTAGCTATGGAGGAAAGGACTACAAAAAACACAGGAAGGGTAGAGATGGCAAGGAAGAGAGCAAAGATGATGATGAAAATAATCTAGAAGAGAAGTTTTACAAATACGGAGTTCGACCCGAATGGCTGCAGATGCAAAGAATTATCAATCACAGGTGAGGGACTCCCGGGGCACCTAATGATAAACTTGTTGGGGTTCAGTTACAGTAGATATATAACAATCATAATGGAAATTTCCAGGTTATCTAGTACAAAAGGCCATTCACAGGTAATGGTCCCCTAGAATATTTAATAATAGAATATGCTATGGTCAATCACTTGTGGAGAACAACCCGTTCCATCTAATGCTAGAACATGTTAAAGTGAACCACAGGTAGTGAGCACCTAATGCTAGAACATGTTAAAGTGAACCACAGGTAGTGAGCACCTAATGCTAGAACATGTTAGTGAACCACAGGTAGTGAGCATCTATTGTTAGAACATGTTAGTGAACCACAGGTAGTGAGCATCTAATGCTAGAACATGTTAGTGAACCACAGGTAGTGGGCATCTAATGTTAGAACATGTTAAAGTGAACCACGGGTAGTGAGCATCTAATGCTAGAACATGTTAGTGAACCACAGGTAGTGAGCATCTAATGCTAGAACATGTTAGTGAACCACGGGTAGTGAGCATCTAATGCTAGAACATGTTAGTGAACCACAGGTAGTGAGCATCTATTGTTAGAACATGTTAGTGAACCACAGGTAGTGAGCATCTAATGTTAGAACATGTTAGTGAACCACGGGTAGTGAGCATCTAATGCTAGAACATGTAAGTGAACCACAGGTAGTGAGCATCTAATGCTAGAACATGTTAGTGAACCACGGGTAGTGAGCATCTAATGTTAGAACATGTTAGTGAACCACAGGTAGTGAGCATCTAATGTTAGAACATGTTAGTGAACCACAGGTAGTGAGCATCTATTGTTAGAACATGTTAAAGGGAATCCGCTGTATCTGACAATAAGACTCATACTGAGTTTGTATACAGCAAAACAAGATTCAGATTCCAGGTTCCCTATTATTAAACACCTAAACCCCGATCTTATTTTTGTCATAGAGCATTACACAGCAATCATTTTGGTTGTGCTTGTTCTTTCTGTACTGTAGGGTCAAAGTTTAAGCTTTGTTAGATAATTTTTTTATGATCAAAAGATTGAGTTTGCCATGAAAACTTCAAAAAGGCCTGGGACGCAGTAGTTCACAAATGTACATACTGTATCTGTTAAAATCTTGGAATACTGAATTCAATTTGATAATTTCAGACAAGGTAAAAATGAAACCTGGTACCTGGTGAAGTGGTGCGACTTGCCATACGACCAATCCACATGGGAGAAGGAACACAAAGACACCCCAGAGATTTCAAAGCACATCAATCAGTATGATGCCCTCAGGTATGATAAACACCTAAAGTACTGTTTGTCATGTAATTTGGTAGATTTAGGCTTATGAATTTGGTAGATTTGATTAAGCTTATGAATTTGGTAGGTTTAGGCTTATGAATTTGGTAGATTTGATTAAAGACCCATCTCATGACCATACCTTCAGTGAAAATGTAGGCGGAGCCTGATCTAAACAGATGTTATTTACCTGGAGTGGCCAGGGTCTACCAAGGTGTTAATTGCTATATCCCATGGCACTCAAAGAAATACACAGAGACAGAACATGGTAGAAATCTACCTGTCCATGCTGCTTTTTTTTTTTATATATAGTTTTGATATACACAGGACCTGTCTCAGGGACCTCTGCAGAGTTTCTTTGGCCATAGTGTTTGAATAATGGTTGTATTAATCCTAAGGGTAGCTGACACACATTCTACACCCACCCCCTCTTTCTCTCTCTCTGTCATTGACTCAATGAATAATTCCTGTTATAATATAGAGGTATCATAAATTGATGACAAATTATTTCAATAGGTTACAAGTTTTAGAAATTATTGTGCAAATTATTGTTTGGTTTTTGATTGTGTAATTTATAATACATATACAGGTATTTAGAGGGGGGAAATTGCAATTACATTGAAATTGCATTGTTCAGGGGCCTTTTTAAAAGCAATTGAATTACAAGAAAATAGCAGATGTGGACAGGTCATTGCTATCAAAACTCAGGTATACTGGGCTTCCTCAAGATCTAAAGAATGCCTGTAGATACTGGCTGTTATTGTTATCAAAACACCTCTCTGGGGTAGCCCCAGACCACAGTGTCTGCAGATGTCACTCCACCTGAGATCTATTGTTAAATGTTTGATTGGCAGGCAGCTTACAATTTGGGGGTGTCAACTTAAAATTGGGTCTTTAAGCTTATGAATTTGGTAGATTTAGACTTATGAATTTGGTAGATTTAGGCTTATGAATTTGATATATTTAACAAGCTTATGAATTTGGTAGATTTAGGCTTAGGGCTATTCCAGCAAAAAACGTATGGGGGGGAGGGACGGCAGCAGATATTTTTTTGGATGGGTGGGGGTGATTTGGGAAAATATATTTGTATGGGTGGTTGTCTTCCAGGTTAAATGAAAAACATGGGTGCCTGTGAATTTTGATAAAAATGAAAACGTATCACGCTAAGTTTCTATTATTACAAAAGAAGAAGAAAAGCGGAGCCATTCTACATTAACTTAAGTACGGAAAAAAGATTGATAAATGGGCAGATAACTCAATGTTACCGTAAAACTTTCCCCTCCAAGGTGTTACCCAACGTATTGTACCTGTCCTAAACTACCACCTGTCTAATGCAACCAACGATCATGAGTTTTACAACCTTTTCGTGTAATTTCACCTTTATGAAACGACTGTACATTTTTTCGATTATAACGCGATTCCTACTTTCGATTTCAGTCGAGCATGACTATTCTGGGAATTATCGCCCCTAACACTTTCGTTTTAAAATGTGCAGGTAACAGTTCGGCGGTGATCTTGTTTAATCGGCACTCTGAATCAATTATTATACCCAAGCTATCAATTTGTTAATGTGTAATTAACATGCAGCGTTGTGTGAGGTTAATTACCAAAACCCGAGTTGTTGTTTAATTAACAAAATCAAGGATCAGGGAATCACCGTTGTTTCCGAAGGTGTGAATTTCGACAGACTTTGAGATGTGCGGGGTAATTCGGATATGAAATCTCCCACCTGGTATACCATTACGTTTAACAGAGTGGAAAATTTGCCTGATTGCGATATAAATCGGGTAAATATTATGCTTGGGACTGAAATTTTAAATGGAATATTTGCGGGTTTCCCGTAGGCCTACGAGAGATTGTAGGGGGGAAAGTCAAAGGAAAAAAGTCACAATCTATATGCATACACTTTGTAATTTAGGGAAATATCTATGTCTAGCACTTAAGTTGCGAGAAAACCTAACTCTTTGAAAAGTTCTTCTCCGTTGCTTGCTTGAATTTGTACACCACTATACAATGCCATTTTATGTATATATATTGTAACTGATGTAATAAGACACTTGTCTTTTAAAAGCAATAAAGAGAGTAACAATATATGTGAATTTAAATTAAAAGTGGTATAATATATTCATATTTTATTTAGTTATATATCATTTAAAAAAACCAACTTCTTGTTATTTCAACTGTGCAATTAACAAGCACCCAGATCATGACATGAGTAAAAAGGACATGCACATCTAGTCCAGAAATGATATGACAATATCCCACATCATTAGTGAAACTGTTCGTTTATAATAAGCAAACAGAGCTTAGGTTTCTACAACTCGCATGTTTCCAGAGTATACAAAATTAATTGCATTTTTTCTTTCATTTTATATGCTGAAATCATCCTTTTTTTCTCCCTACCAAAATTGCATTGGAAACCAAAATATGTAATTTTTTCTGCAATGATTGCTACCTTCATCTCCCGATGAAACAACAAAGAAAGACATTTTATTGTTTATATTTTTTGCATTTTTAAAAATATAAACTAGAATTAAGTTCTAAAATATCATATGGTTGATCCATTTGTTACGTTAAATGAAAGTATTGAATTGTATGGGTGGTGGTGGCAGGGGAGAATCTAATTGTATGGGTGGTGGTAGCAGAGGAAAATTTAATTGTATGGGTGGCTGTCTTAAAAATAAAGTGCCTTCCCTCCCCCCCCCCATATTTTTTTTGCTGGAATAGCCCTTATGAATTTTGGTAGATTTAAACTTTATATGAATTAATGCATTACATGTTTATCTCTTGGTGTAGAGCACTCATGATGGGAGAGAAAAGGAAAAAAGGAAAAGGAGGAAAGAAGAGTAAAGATGGTTCAGACATCGTGGTGAAGATGCCACCATCTTACCCATCAACTGATGTGAGTTTACTAAATGTGTTTCACAACATAGCAACACCTGTCACACGAACTACAGCACCTCAGTAGAATCTCTTCCTTATAGTGCTGGAAACATTATAACTCAAAATGGCTGAACAAGCTTTATCTTATCAACTGACTCGAACTTTGATTTCTAGAAGTTCTTAATCTCTCCAAGTAATCTCACGTTCCCAATTTTTTTCACCTATATATAGATAAGCAAATTTACTCTCATTCTCGCAAAGTGTCAATCTTTTGAATTTAAGTCCTGCTATGTACAGTGTACAATCCTCTAAGATCTGTCCCTCCTAACCTAATAAGCACTGCATGAACCTTACCTGTGAGAATGGTTACTAGTTACAAAGACTTGATAATTTGCATTTTGTATTTTACTGAACCTGATTTTAAGAAACGTATCGAACTAAAGATCAAAGCAATGAATCAAACATTTGATTGAGCCTTTATATCGAACAGTATCGATATTTTGTTGAGTCGTTACAACCCTATGTCTTAGGGCCAGTTCACACTACAAAGTTAATCCTTGTCAATCTTTATCAAGTTTAATATGGATTCAGCAAGATTTTTGTACAAATTCATAATACATGTACATCCTTTAGATTATTTGACACACTAAAACTTACAAAACTAAATGTTCTTTTTCCAATTTTATCCAAGAACAAGTAAATTAGACAGAAAATGAATACTAGCGAGAACACAAAGCTAAGTATATTAACAATTGCAGTACGACACATGGCAGGGTATCACTGTAAAATTGGCTTTACTGCTGTTGGACAGCCAGAACTATTGATTGTGGTTCTAAATACACAATAGGTATCATTAGTGCATGTACTTGATGTACTCTCTCAAACCGTTAACTATACCCTATTCACTTTAACAAGTTCTGCCACATTTTTTCTCCAGCAACATTGTTTCTATTTAACAAATTCTTAAATTGCTTGTATGAAATAGTAATTTTTCCCATCTCTAAATTTTAATGGATGATTTTGTAGTTAATTATGTATTTTCAAATGAGTACTTGGTATATAGCATATGCAGTCAAGAAATATGTTTTCAAATTTCAACATGCAGTTGTTTTTTTCTTCTGGATATTCTCCCTTTTAAGCTTCTTGTATGTATTAATGTGACTGTGTATGTAAATAAGTATCTATACAGCTTATCTCATTATCCTGAAACCACTGTTAATGTGTACCATAGTTATTATCTCATTATCCTGAAACCACTGTTAATGTGTACCATAGTTATTATCTCATTATCCTGAAACCACTGTTAATGTGTACCATAGTTATTATCTCATTATCCTGAAACCACTGTTAATGTGTACCATAGTTATTATCTCATTATCCTGAAACCACTGTTAATGTGTACCATAGTTATTATCTCATTATCCTGAAACCACTGTTAATGCGTACCATAGTTATTATCTCATTATCCTGAAACCACTGTTAATGCGTACCATAGTTATTATCTCATTATCCTGAAACCACTGTTAATGCGTACCATAGTTATTATCTCATTATCCTGAAACCACTGTTAATGCGTACCATAGTTATTATCTCATTATCCTGAAACCACTGTTAATGCGTACCATAGTTATTATTTCATTATCCTGAAACCACTGTTAATGCGTACCATAGTTATTATCTCATTATCCTGAAACCACTGTTAATGCGTACCATAGTTATTATTTGACTCTTGTGATTCTAGCAGTCCGCTGACACAAGTTATACTGATGACATGGTTTATAAACTAATGATCCTTGTCCAGTGACATAAGTTACACTGATGACCTGAGTTACACTGATGACCTGAGTTACACTGATGATCTGTACTTTTTCTTCCCTGTAGCTGAGGAAGAAGTGGGATAAACAGCCCGAGTACATTGATGCCACAGGGGGAACTCTTCATGCCTACCAGCTAGAGGGAGTCAACTGGCTGAGGTACTCCTGGAGCAATGGAACAGACACCATCCTCGCAGACGAGATGGGGCTGGGTAAAACCATCCAGACCATCACATTCTTACAATCATTATATCAAGAGGTAATGTTCATAGCTTGGCTCAAATAGTAGTTCATGTGATGTGTACAAAGTTATAAATAAGTAGTTCATGTGATGTGTACACATTTATAAATACTGTACTGTAGAAGTGGTTATTTAAGTGTAAATTTTCCCCATGTGTATAGTTGTAAATAGTTGATAAAATATATATTATATTCAGATATGGCATATTTTTCTTCCACGGGTAATGTTGGACATGTAAAAATGTGTTCTTAACCCCCAGAGTAAATAACCACTTTAACAGTAATTTAATCAAAAACCAATACTTTTCCTCAATGATCAATGTTCTAGGCATTTGGATACCACTTCGTTCAGATTTCTTTTACCAGACTTTATATTGTTTTTTGCTTAAAACCCCATGTACATGTAGGTAGATGGTCTGTGATGATGTATGAATGATTTGTTTTCCAGGGTCATTCAAAGGGTCCATTCCTGGTGAGTGCCCCCCTGTCTACTATCATCAACTGGGAGAGAGAATTCGAATTCTGGGCTCCAGACCTGTATGTGGTTACCTACATAGGAGACAAAGACTGCCGCTCGGTCATCAGGTACCAGCTGTTTTCTGAAATAAGCACAACTCCTTGGAGGTGGAAATTTACACTGAATGTCCTAGAAAACTTTCTAGTGTAACAAAACTTAGAAATATCATGTTTACAGGACATGGATTTACTCGTACTTATTACTATATTGTAGGAATAATGGGGTCTTGGCAAAGTCTTCAAACATTTATTTCTAAAAAGTCTGTTTTCAACATAGACTTGTGCATGTACATGTATGTTGTAGTTTCTGCTTTTGACATTGATGACTTTTTTCCCCAAGCATTATGTAAAATGCACCTTTTATAACATACACATAATGGTTGATCTAGTTTTCACTCCTTTTATGGGAAGACCAGCCTCTGCAAACCAATTATTGGTTCATTGATTTGTTCATGGATTCCCTAACAGGCTAATTGCTACATATCTATCATAGCAGATTAAATAGCTATTAAAGTAATTCAGATTGAGTGTTTCTAATACAATTGACTTTAGATTGCATCTTCTGCAAGAAGGGGGAGTTATACTTTGGACTTGAAATTATCATGCAATGACGTAATTGTTCCAGCAAAATCATCAACACCACAGAACCTGACAATAGTGCAGACCACAAATCAATCCTTTCAAAATACATATCAAGTGTAGTTCCATGCATCAAAAAACATAGACAAGGACTCCAGCCCTCATCTACGTGTACACTGAAACTTTTATTTAGAAATCCCAAACACAAAGTATTTCAAATCATCCTTGATTATCTTTATTGTTTGCTAACTCAGTTTAGTGTAAGTAGATGGAGCTTAGCAATTACCATAACTTTCAGAGTAGGAAAATTATGTCATAGATTATATGTGAGGAATAGAGATTTATTGAAGGGGGTTGGGACAAACAAATTTTTTTAGTTTACTAAAAAAAAACCATAGAACTCTCCTACTTAGTATTAAGATGAGCTATATGATCAGTACATTTCTGCTGTGTGGTTGTAACATGTACTTCTTATAACATTGTATTAATGAAGTTTACTGTAATTTATTTTTGAATTTCAGAGAGCACGAGTTCTCGTTTGACGAGAACGCGATCCGTGCGGGACCTAAGGCGAGTAAGTTGAAATCTGACTGCCATGTCAAGTTCCATGTGTTATTAACATCGTACGAGTTGATCAGTATAGACAGTGCCTGTCTAGGATCTGTGGACTGGGGTGTGTTGGTTGTAGACGAGGCTCACAGGCTGAAAAACAATCAGTCTAAGGTAGGTCTTGTGTGTGATTGGGTCCTCACATTCAGAACATCAGCAGATTTTTGTGAATTTTTTTTGAAGTACCCCAAGTTTGAATGATAGCCAATATTTTTTTTCATACTATTTGAAAGTTGATATTTTATGAACTTGTATATCTACATGTATACATGTTTTTTAATTAGAACAATGTTATTCATGAAGTTCTCTTTTTCAGTTTTTCCGTATTTTGTCCAATTACAAAATTGGTTATAAGTTGCTGCTCACTGGGACTCCTTTACAAAACAACTTGGAGGAATTGTTTCATCTTTTGAATTTCCTCAGTCCTGATAAATTCAAGTAAGTCTTTGAATAATATACCTTTTAGACCACTAATAGACTTTGAAGTTGTGTATAAAGAAGTCATCCATAGTATTTATAGCAAATAATGAAAGGCTTTCATTTTGCCAAAATTACCAACACTAGTAACTGTAATGTTTTTACAAATCAGGAAATTGTGTGACTTGAGAGGGAAAAAAAATTATTCACTCTTTTCATTTAGAGTGCTATCCAGGGGCAGATAACTCTTCATTACAAATACCTGATGCATATTTCAGTTTCAATGCTTTTCTATCTTGTTTAATTTTACAAGAACGAATGTCCCAATATCTTGATGTTGAGCAAATCTAAATATCTCTTGATTATTTAAATATAACGAAAAGATCCATGAATTTGAACTCATCAGTATACAGTGTGTAAAGGCCCCTTAACTGGTAATGGTTTGTAAAAACTATGTGTGTTTCTTATAAGTGCATATCGTGCATCAAGTCATCAATATTTCTTTTTAAACAGTGACTTGACAAACTTCTTGGATGAGTTTGCAGACATAGCTAAGGAGGACCAAGTGAAGAAGCTACATGACATGCTGGGGCCTCATTTACTGAGGCGACTGAAGGCGGACGTCCTGAAGGGAATGCCCTCAAAGAGCGAGTTTATCGTCCGAGTCGAGCTCAGTCCAATGCAGAAGTAAGTAACAGGGATGTGATTTTTCCTGTTTTAAGAGGAAATCTGTAGATTTGCACAATTTTTGTTAAAATGAAACACTGGGTTTGATCTAAAGTGACAGAAAATGATATTTTCCCAGGTAGGTTGAGGTGTTTTCCTCCCTTTTTGACCAGTTTTCCTCTGATTTCTGAGGAATTCAGTCACATTCCTGAAGTAGGGGTCATGTAGGTGTGCAAGTTGTGGACAATGTGTTCATGACTGATGTATAGATAGTTGATAATGTTTTATTCATTAAACTAGAGTAGAAAACAGGTACTAGCATGATGTACATGTATGTCATATGATGACAGAGGATAATTATTGAAAGAATAAATGTCTATGATATTATTGGGGTATAAAGATAATGGAAATCCTATTCTAATATTTTCATAATACAAGCAATCCAGACTTATATTCTTTACGTTTGTAATTTAATATATGATATGTATAGGTTTATATGTCGAGTTAAGAAATACACATAGGTGTTTTTATGGAAGAGTAAAATGCACTAAAGGTAGCATAAATTTAATACTGATAAAACATTAGTAATTGTAAATATTTTATATTAATTGTTAGGAAGTACTATTGATATAGATGTTTTGTTTTAATTGTTAGTACTATAGATATAAATGTTTTGTTATAATCAATAGGAAGTACTATAGATATATACGTTTTGTTATAATCAATAGGAAGTACTATAGATATATATGTTTTGTTATAATTGTTGGGAAGTACTTGAGTTTTGTTATAATCAATAGGAAGTACTATAGAGATAAATGTTTTGTTATTATCGTTAGGAAGTACTATAGATATAAATATGTTTTGTTATAATCAATAGGAAGTACTATAGATATATATGTTTTGTTATAATCAATAGGAAGTACTATAGATATATATGTTTTGTTATAATCAATAGGAAGTACTATAGATATATATGTTTTGTTATAATCAATAGGAAGTACTATAGAGATAAATGTTTTGTTATTATCGTTAGGAAGTACTATAGATATAAATATGTTTTGTTATAATCAATAGGAAGTACTATAGATATATATGTTTTGTTATAATCAATAGGAAGTACTACAAGTACATTCTGACGAGGAATTTTGATGCATTAAATTCAAAAGGAGGTAACCAGGTGTCTTTGCTCAATATCATGATGGATCTGAAGAAGTGCTGCAATCATCCGTACCTGTTTCCTACCGCCTCAAACGTAAGTTAACACCTTCACAACATTCAATGTTTGACAGCAATGATTCTTCATGCATTTAGATTTAATAAGTGGCTAAATGTGCTATGTAATCATATTTTCGTATTTAGTACTAGCGGGCTGTGGCACCAATTTATGTACACTGTTAGTGTATGACTGTCTACGTTAAATTTTTCAAATCTTTACAGGACTTGAAGTTTCAATACTTGTATTTAAAAAAAAAAAAAAAGTATATTTATACCAGACCCATCAAAGTTTTTTTTAAACAAATTAACACAAGAAAACTTTGTG
Organism: Ostrea edulis; assembly: GCF_947568905.1. Taxonomy (NCBI): domain Eukaryota; kingdom Metazoa; phylum Mollusca; class Bivalvia; order Ostreida; family Ostreidae; genus Ostrea; species Ostrea edulis. The sequence continues at coordinate 66,726,096 of NC_079164.1, forward strand.
TAAAAACATGATGGTCTATTATTTTCACATTGGAAGACCAGATCAAAATCCAAGAAAAAAAATAGCGATATAAAGCAGTAACTTTCTTGTAGATTATGCTTGTATTTGTCAAGGCACTTCTGTATGATTGTGCTGAATCATACATTAGCAAAAAAGTGCTCAATTTTCCAGAACAGCGTAATGTACATGTTTGTGTGAGAAAAGAATGTTGAATAATTTGATGTGTATTGAAAACTCATGTCTAAAGAAAATTACTGTATTCCTTATTTCTTACAGGACGCCCCAAAACTGCCAAATGGGATGTATGAAGGCACGGCCCTTACCAAAGCCTGTGGGAAATTAGAGCTCCTGTCAAATATGATGAAGAAGTTGAAGGAAAAAGGGCACAGACTTCTCATATTCTCACAGGTAATTCAGGACTTAAAGCTAGAGACACCGAGTGTGTCTGGACATGGTCTTTTAAAAACTTGTAATTATTAAAGTTTTAAATGTCCTTCTTACACTTTCCAGATGACCAAAATGTTGGATATATTGGAAGACTTCTTAGAATATGAGGGTTATAAGTATGAAAGAATTGATGGTGGCATCACAGGAAGTCAGAGACAGGATGCCATAGACCGATTCAATGGTAAGTAAAGGAAAAAAAACCAACATAATGAAGAGGGGTTTACTTGGTAACAGCATACCTCATAAATTAACAAACTAGAGAAAATGAACTATAATGAAGAACCTTAACTTCTTCAAGGATGAAGTAAAGTCCTCCAGGAATATGTAATTATTTTCCCTCAAGGCATGAGAATAAGCGATTCCACTGTACATGTAGCATGCAAATGTCTGTTTCAAAAAAAGAAAGCTGGTTTATTCTGTCAAATTCACATTGTCGTATAAAGTCTTTTGCTATGTTCTTTGAATTGTTTTATTTTATCATGATGATTTCCTATTTTTTGTAGCTCCTGATGCACCCCAGTTTGCTTTTCTATTGTCGACCAGAGCTGGAGGTTTGGGAATTAACTTGGCCACCGCTGACACCGTTATTATTTATGACTCGGACTGGAATCCCCACAATGACATCCAAGCCTTTAGTAGAGCTCACAGAATTGGTCAGGCCAACAAAGTCATGATTTATCGCTTTGTTACTCGTAACTCAGTGGAGGAGAGGATTACCCAGGTAACTCAGCGTTACTCGGTATTGTCGGATCGTTGTGTTGGGTATAAAGAATATTAAAGTGCTTGTTTTCTGCAGTCTCTGTAATAAATGTTTTCACTAGGGCCCTGCCATATGACGGGTGCCCACAAGTATTCACTCTGCCCATCCATCTGTTTGTCCACACAACAATATAAATTTCATTGGGAATATTTTTATAAATTTTATGCATCATACTTGGATAGAGGAGAGAACCCTTTTGATTTTCAAATATATCAGCTTTGTCATTATGAACTTATAGGATGTAAATTGTTTTGCTATTTATAAGATAATAGCAATTTCTATGGCATACAATAACTTGCAATTAAGAAGATTTCCATAAAATTTAAAGAAAATGTTCAGATTAGGAAGAGGAAGACCCCTTTTCATTTTCAAATTTTGTCATCTTAGATTAAAGGATTCAGATTTTTTTATATTAATTACATGACAGCACTTTCTATGACACGTGATATCTGGATTTACCAACCATCCCAACCAGATACATGTAGTTCAGTGGTAGAGCACCTGATGGATATATTCATTGCGGGGCACTTTCTTACCAATCAGTTCTCTAAGCTTGCTTCTGCATGTTCAAAAGAATGTTTATCAAAGCTGAATTTTTATTACAGGTTGCCAAGAAAAAGATGATGTTGACCCACTTGGTTGTTCGTCCAGGACTTGGAAACAAGGGGGGTGCTATGTCAAAGCAGGAACTGGATGATATCCTAAAGTTTGGTACAGAGGAGCTGTTCAAAGATATTGCTGAAAGAAAGGGTAAGAAATGATTTCTCGTCAATGAGGCTGTCTATGTGGGTGATGTTAGAAGAATTCGATGTATTGGAAAAAGGAAGGCTAAATTGTATTGATTAGCTAATGTTACATGTATTAAGTGGATGAGGTACTACTTTATTTGTATAGTGATATAATGCATATAAATTGATGACTTTGTACAGAGGAAGAGGAAGCTCGTATTGTGTATGATGATGAAGCTCTGGATAAACTGCTAGACCGGACTCAGGCTGGACAGGTAGAGAGGGAGATGGCCATGAACGAATACTTCAGCTCCTTCAAAGTGGCAACCTATGCATTCAAGGAAGAAGAGGTTTGTACTCCCTAGGATATCTGTGGATGTTTACAAAACCTGCGACCATTCATAGCACATGTATTTAATTTGTATGGAACATGTGGGGTTTATGGTCAGAGTTGTAAACATTAAAATTTGGTGCTTTGCTCCGCCAGTATATATCTGAAATAAAGCCTGCATGTCGTAGAGTTACCAGTGTTTTTCCATAGATTTATCAAATTTAAAAAAAAAAAATCATGTGTTTTTATTGATCCATCATGTAGAAAATGTACATTGTTTAAATATTTCATGTATAATGCACCTCTTGGGCCTTGTGGCCTATGATTAGGTGAATACACATGTAAGTATAAAAGCAAAGAAAAAAAAATTGTGGTTTCAAAATGGAATTCAACAATATTTTGATGTAAAAAAAAATTGACAATAGATTGAAACAATCAGCATTGACATACATGTAATACGTGTAATATCAAATTTTCTTCATTGCTTTATAAACACTGATTTTAGCATAAGAACAAATGCCCAATTTCAAAACAACACAAAATTGTATATTGTTACAGTACTACTGTGAAAGTGCAATGAATGTATTTTATAAAGGGATTTTTATACGCCCGTCTTAGGACGGGACGTATTATGTTATGGCCTTCATGTCCGTCCGTCTGTTAGCTTTTTCGTGTCTGGCTCATAACTTAAATACTATGAGGCCTAGAATAATCAAACTTTGTCAGATGATGCATCTTGGGTAGAAGGTGTGTCGCACATTAAAACCAGGTCGCTGTGACTTTTAATTAAGAAGATATGACCAAATATGGCAAAACCCTGTCCGACTCTTAACTTGAAAACTATGAAACCTAGAATCACCAAACTTGGTCAAATAATGCATCTTAGGTAGAAGGTGTGTCACACCCTACTTTAGGGTCACTGTGGCCTTCATGTCCGTCCGTCTGTTAGCTTTTTCGTGTCCGGCTCATAACTTAAATACTATGAGGCCTAGAATAATTAATGTCACATGAGGCCATAAAGTGGGTAAGATTCTTAAAGGAAGGTTGACATTTGGCTCCATGCATACCTATCTCTTCATGGTGATATGTTCATGTTAACAATATGTGACGGGCATATCATGTGCCGTGGCGGTGCACTTTATTAAATAATGCTGGTCTTCTTAGCTAGCTGATAGTGAATGCTAGCAATGCTTGCTGATTTAAATCCTAGTTATTCTGATCCTGCTACTTTTTCTGTCTCTAAGCTACATGTACTAAATGATTCTGAAAGTATGTTAATGCTGATTGTTTCATTCTATTGTCAAAAAAAAAAATTTAAATAAAAATATTGTTAAATTCCATTTTGAATCCACAATTTTTTTTCTTTGCTTTTATACTGCAAATTAATTTGAATATTGTTAAATTGAATGAAAGGAGGAGGAGCCAGAGACAGAAGTTCTGAAGCAGGAGGCGGAACATGCAGACCCCGCCTACTGGGAGAAGCTTCTCAGGCATCACTATGAACAGCAGCAGGAAGACATGTCCCGAACTCTTGGAAAAGGCAAGCGTATCCGTAAGCAGGTCAACTATAATGATGGCATGACAGGTCACGGGGATGATGATACATGGAAGAATAACTTCTCAGACATTGACTCAGACTTCAGTGCCGCAACAGGTAAGATAAGGATATTTTTGTGGATGTACATGTAGCATGGCTCAAACAACAGAATAGCACGTTGACATGGATTGTGTTTTGAGATGAAGGGAAAAAATTCTTATGACATTTGATCCTATTGTTTGTAATGAGTTTGTATTATTTTAGACAATGATGAAGATGATGATGAGTATGAAGATTCAGAGAAGAGTAAGTATTCTATTCTGTTCAGTGTACATATTGTGAAAAAATGAAGTCTTTGTTTCACAGTAAACGTGGATAATGATGAAAGCTTTATTTTCTTTGCGCTGAATTTGATGATTATATGGCTATCACCATCTTCCACAGACAAGCGCAGCAGTAGAAGGGGAGGAGCTGAAAAGGACCGCCCCCTGCCACCACTACTGGCTCGTGTTAACGGACAAATTGAGGTATGATAAGAATTTTGTTGTTGAATTTTTGTCTGGGACATTCGCTGCGTAAGATGGAGAACGCTTATGTTGATAATACTCAGACTTACATAAAATGAAGTATCATGGGCAGCCAGGGCAGATCACAGTGATGTCTGTCTAGAGACCTTGATGCTGTACATATAAATGTATACAACCTTTTTTTTCTATGCACAATTCAATTTTAACTGTCAATACCATGAAATGAAAACTTCGGTAACTGTGCATGTAATTTATCCATCATTTTTGTAAAGAATGGACATAAAAACCATGAATTTCAGATGTAAAGCTGTATATACAGTATGGCTTCCTATTCCCGATATGTACAATGTACAACTGCTGATCCTGAATAACTATACACATGGATATAGTTATATATAGGGTCTGTTTAAGTCTTTACTGAATACATACTGTGCATGTTCTATGTGTCTGTTGAAACATCTAGAAGTGGTTTAAATCAGGTCAAATCCATCAAAATGTTGTATTGAAGAAATAGTTAACAAAAGCATGTAAACTCAAATTGTTCTCACAAACATACGTGTATCCTTTGATGAAACATCTGTTTCTCTGAGGGGAAAATATGTACTTCATGAGTAAGTGATAAACCCTCCCGGAAACAAAACAAAACCCTGCTATATCGTACCAATACTTGTATAGTAGTTATTTATTGTTAGTTAATTTTTAGAGCTGCTAAATTTTCTTTTGTGTTTCAATATTTTTCTGCTAAAGCAAAGTTGTAATTAAAAGCTACATGTAAATCCTTCCCCTGAGCCCTGAGGCCCTTTACTTATTCCCAGCTTAGTGGATGAGAGTTGCAGACAGAATGGAACACCAATCCATTACAGGTCAACCCCCATTCAAAGCCAGTACCCATTTACAGCTGTGTGGACAAACCATGAAGTCCCCACGCTGGGTTTCAAACCAGCACCCTCTCAGTTTCTGATCAAAGACCTATGACCACCGAGTCATGTGCACTGCTTAAAGGGAATGGTTCACGTTTATCGAAAGAAATATTTTTCATTGTTGATGTTAAAAATTAAAGATAAAACTCATTTAATGTTGACAACCAAAATTTGGACTGTCTCAATGCAAGGATAAGAGCAATATTTTAGCTTTGATTATGTGTTATGTAAACAAAGACTAAAGACTTTTATGAAAACAAACAAACCAGTGAAACGTTAATTTTGGAATTTAAAGCATTTTCATTTTGCACAATCACAAATTTTAACTTTTAAATGACACATTTTACCCAACGTATACTTGAGATGTGATATATACAATGTATAATAAACTTGGATCAATATCCATTTATTTTGAAAACTCTGTAAACAATAACACACCTCCATCTTTGTTGTGTCGCCTGCGTTACGCAGTGGCGACATATAGGGATCACTATCCGTCGTCCTGCGTCGTCGTCACAAAAAATTTCTGTCACAGTTTTCTCAAGAACCACATGGGGCAACTCCCTGATATTTGGCACAGAGCATCACTGTGGCCAACTGTATTGTGTAAGACATTTTCGAATCTGTCGCTTATCAACTTCCTGTTTAGTGACAAAAACCATTTCAATAATTTACTTTTTCAACATTATACGTGATATATTACATATAGAATGAACTATCAGGCGACACATGTCTTCCGGGGAAGACTTAATACTGCGTTTTCAAAACAAATAATAAACTCTCTATAATGAGCTTCTGTCATGATGAATAACCTTAATTTTTTGGTCAAACCTTCTAAACACATTAGACTAGATTTTGATAATTTAAAGTGAAAAACAAAATTTGGGCAGAAATTTTGAATCAGTCCCTTTAAACTGTATTTTTTATGGATTTAAAAATGCTTGATTTTTTTTACACTTACATACATTTACATGTAACACTGCCCTCTATGAATAAATGCAATGCACATCAATGTTAAGGAACTTGGGTTGGTCTTGGAATACTTTATTCTACCTCGTTGATGGAGTCTTTAGTCTTTGGTATGCAGTGAAATGTATTTGATGAAAGTTTCTTAGAATTTCGTTTATTTGATTATTAGTTGAAAACTTTGTCTGATTGATTGTGAAGCATAGGCGAGATATTGTCTTTGTTTTTATTCAACAGACAGACAACAATTTAAGCATTATTTAGGGAGGATAAAAGAGAGTCTTTTTTATCCTTCACAAGGCAGTGCTGCACAAGAGTAGAACCTGTCATTTCTTTATCATTGACAGATGTATATGTTGATCCACAGAATTGTAATGTAAATGTATTAAATTTTCGTTTGTCTTTTTCAGGTACTGGGATTCAATGCCAGACAGAGGAAGGCTTTCCTGAATGCTGTAATGAGATACGGAATGCCACCACAGGATGCGTTTAATTCTCAGTGGTAGGAATAAACAGTTATACAACCACATTGTAACTTTGCAATGGAAATTGTATTCTGCTAACAATTTATCATGAGCTTCATCGAGTTATTGATTTTTGTTACAGGCTTGTGAGAGATCTAAGGAACAAATCAGAAAAGGTGTTCAAGGCATATGTTTCCCTTTTCATGAGACATTTATGTGAACCGGGGGCAGATAATGCGGAGGCTTTTGCTGATGGTGTTCCCAGAGAAGGATTGTCAAGGCAACATGTCTTAACCAGGATTGGCATCATGTCACTAGTCAGGAAGAAGGTACTATTTCAGGGTCCTACAGCATCTGATTATCTCAATAAGCTCTTCCTACATGTATATGGTACATGTTTTAGTTTGTAATGGTAAATAACATGCATTTAAAACTGAAAACCACACAGAACAACACAAATCTTTTTACACAGGTTCAGGAGTTTGAACAGATAAATGGACTGCTTAGCATGCCTTACGTTCTGGCCACAAAAGCTATAGAGATGATGAAAAAGGAAGGAAATGGCAAGTCTCCGCTAGCCAGGTCTCCAGCACCAGGGAATAAGGAAGAGTCTGCCGATGCAAAGAAATCTGAGGATGACAAGGAAAAAAGTGAGGACAAGAAAGAGGAGGATGTCCAAAAGGAAGGGGAAGAGAAGCCATCAGAGGTAAAGCAGGAAGTAAAAGAGGAGGAGGCCATGAAAGAGGAGGAGGCTGTCAAAGAGGAGGGCAAAGAGGAAGTTAAGGCAGAGGAGAAACCAGAGGAGGAACAGGTACAGGGAGGGGATTTACTTACTCATTTGGGCTTAAGGCAACATGATTTAGGTATTGAAACTGATACAGTCATTGCTAAGAATGTTACATGTATTGTGACAAATACATGCATCCATATAGATCGAGTATACATATAAATCTTTTTTTTTATTTTAAAAACAAGGCTTTATACTGAAAAATTCTCTGTTGTAGCTAATTGTTATATGGATTCATTTTTATTGATTACAAAGAAAGAAGAAAAGGCAGAAAAGAAAGAAGAAGCTATGGAAACTGAGGAGAAGAAGGAAGAAGTTACCACATTGAAAGAGGAACCAATGGAAACTGAAGAAAAAAAAGAGCTCGAGGAGAAGACGGAACCTGAGGAGAAGAGGGAATCTGAGGAGAAGGAAGTTGAGGAGAAGGAAGTTGAGGAGAAGGAAGTTGAGGAGAAGAAGGAACCTGAGGAAGAGGCTGATAAGGAGAAGAAGGAGGATAAAGAGGAGGGTAAGAATTGGGAGATGTACAGTACACAGGAATTGTGAATGCCTAAGTTGATGTCAAGTTGTGTTTCAACTTGACACACTTCAAACAATCATGTCAATTCAAAACCATTGTACAATTTTATCAGGTGAAACAGACAAACAAGAGGAAAAGACCGAAAAGTCAGATTCCAAAGAAGAAACAGAATCCAAAGACGTTAAGGAGAAAAAAGAGGACAAGACAGAGGAAGAGGACAAAACTGAGGATAAGGAAGGTGAGTATCAGGAAATTCAGGTACAGGACTTCAGAGAGCAAAGGCACCATCAAAATTGCTTTGGATAAAATTCCATTTTCTTACTTACAACAAGCTGCTCGTTGTATCACCGAGTGTAATAGTGTACCATTTTTGTTCTATATAGTATCCAGATCTTCCACGTAGTATTCCTATAAAGTATCCAGATCTTTGCCAAGTTTCTTGAATTATGGTATAAATTTGTACATGTGTATCATTGACAGAAAAGACACCGAAAGAGGAAGTGAAATCTGAGGAGAAGGATGAAAAGAAAGAGAAGGAGGATGAGAAAAAGAAAGAGGAGGGCAACCAGAAGTTTATGTTCAACATTGCTGACGGAGGATTTACTGAACTGCACACACTGTGGACCAATGAACAACGAGCACTCCATCAAGGGAAGGAGCATGAAGTCTGGCATCGTCGCCATGACTATTGGCTCCTCGCAGGAATTGTTACGTATCCTTGCACAACAATAGTATTCTTGTCATTTTGGTATACTAAACATTATATTAGAGCGAGAAAAAGTCTTTTGTAATAAGAAAGTTAATACCATATGAGTGGAATTTTTAGTGCAGGGCTTGAAGCTAACTTTTTATGTCACCGGTCCAGCCGGACGGATGGGGTATAATATCAACCAGTCCACAGAAAAAATTAGCAGTCCGACAGAGTTTTCCAGAAATAATAAATCATATTCTGTTAATGTTATCAAAATGAAATTTAACTCAATATGCCTCAGACAATAATGTAACACTTATGTGGGATTTATAATTTAGGAATCAGATTCGTCTGATATCTACAGATCGAAGTAGATATATGCCAAATGTGTGTATAAGATTTCATAAGTACCGATATATTTTCCAAAATGATGCTTTAGAAAATTAACCAGTCCCATCGGTCTGACTAAAACAAATGTCAGTCAGTCCGCCAGACTTTTAACCAGTCACAGACTGACGGGCATATGTTAATTTCGAGCCCTTTAGTGAGACACAAATATTGCGATTTTTTCATGAAAATGGGTATATGTCTTTAGCAAGAGATAATTTTAGCCACTTTATAATTCCAGGAACAATAACTGTTACCTCTGGTATGGAATAAATTGTTAGTGATATTCAATTTTAGCGATCTCCAATTTTAGTGATCTCATCACTCACTAATAATGCCAAAATTAAATCCTCGCTAGAAATCCTGCTTTTGCAGTAATTTGAATCTGAATCTGCATTGTCCTTAACTTTGATAAAGACATGGGTATGGTAGATGGCAGGACATTCAGAATGACCACAGGTTCCAGATTATCAATGAGCCATTCCTCAGTGAACAGGGAAAAGGCAATTTCCTCGAAATAAAGAACAAATTCCTCGCAAGAAGGTTCAAGGTTAGTCATATTAAGTCAGATGTTCTTTTAAAAAATGTGCACATGATACAGTTGAACTTGATAGTGATGATAATATTTATTTACAGCTGCTTGAGCAGGCTCTGGTTATTGAAGAACAGCTGAGGAGAGCAGCTTATCTGAATCTGACGCAGGATCCCAACCACCCAGCAATGGCTCTAAATGCCAGGTATTTGCCAATGAACTACCATTATGTCAGTTTATAGTAACAGTACATGAAGTTGTAGGTTAAGCACATTTTAAGCTGTGTGGTGGTATTGTGGGTGTATTTGTGTGCTGTTTTGAGAAAAGATTTGCATGTGTTTTCTGTAGGTTTGCCGAGTTGGAGTGCCTGGCAGAAAGTCATCAACATTTATCTAAAGAATCTCTAGCAGGCAACAAACCAGCAAATGCTGTTCTCCACAAGGGTACTTATTTCATTTACTCTATCGGTATTGACATGAACAATTTATGATTATAACTTCTTTTTTCTTTTTTTTTTTTCTTTTCATAATTTATTTTTTTTCATACAAACAAACATTGAAATCATTATCAATAGCATTTGTTTTGAAACACATACATCACACACACATACTGTACACATAAAAAGAACAGATCTAGTTAAGTGGTTACTTGTATAGTTTATAACAAAGTCTATACACAATATGAAAGGGGGGGGGGGGGGGAGTAATAACAACAGGAGTAATGAATGAAATACATGTAATGTAATAACAGCTACACATCAAAAATACTTTGAAACAATGACCACTGTTTTTCAAAGCTTTTCATTCTAAAATTTTGACTTGCAGCATATTTTTCCACTTTATATTTTATCTTTAAATGACAGTAATCCACATAGATTTGGCATTTTATTTTGCAATAAACAAATGAAAATATATTGCTTAGCATAGAGAATAATACAATTAATGACTTTGTTATGAGAAGATAAAGGAATTTTACCAAATGATTATAACTTAAAACTAGACCACTGCTGTGCCTTGTGTAGATAATTCTTCTGTTTGGCTTCACAGTTCTAAACCAGTTGGAAGAACTCCTCAGTGACATGAAGCAGGATGTCAGTCGTCTGCCAGCCACCCTCGCCAGGATTCCTTCTGTTAGTCAGCGGCTAGCAATGTCAGAGCGCAGTATCCTCAGTCGATTAGTAAATCCAGGACAGACCCCCGCCCAGTCCTCAGCACCCGTCACCACGGCAACAGCTTCATCCTCCCATGCCTCGCCTGCCACAACAGCAGCATTCCTCACTCAGACAGGTCTGCCTGCTGGCTACACAGCGTCTAACTTCCCCACGGGATTTAGGCCACAGTTTGGTCCCCCTCAATCCCCATTTGGTCAAGGTAAGAGAAAAAAACCTTTCCCTAGTAAATAGCTCATCACTTGGATCTTGCTATTCCTTCGAGGATGTTCACACAATGATCACCTTTCTTCTCTCCTGTGCTTTTGCAGGACCTTTGGGTTTTCCTCTGATTCCCAACATGCCAAGTCAGCATGATATAAGTACAACATTATCTGCCATCTTGAGTCAGAGTGGTACGTGTATGACCCTGGCATAAAGTTCAGAGTCATGCTTGGTTGTTGTCACATGCTTGCCTTTTCTTTCTGTTTTCAGTTTTTGCATTGACCAGCATTACTATTAGATGTTCATGTATGTGACATAAGTTAACAGGTTTAACAGTGCTTAATAAAGCAAGCAAGTCTGCTAATAATGCTCTTGGGATTTTTTTTCCCTTTATTAAAATATCTGCTGTTTCTATTTCTGAAATACAGTAGGATAGAGTTTGACGCTGCTGCTGCTGAATTTGGCACATGCCTGGTTTGGTGATGATTTTGAAATATCTGATGTACAAGTTACCAGTATAAATATTTCAGGGTGCTATTTGTAGTAAGGATTTGCATTTTATGTGCTTCAGCATGCACATCTGTGTTGAGTTATGTTTTGTGATGCATTGTTTGTACATATATATGTAGGAATAGTCTATATTTTCAGTAACACATTGAAGTGAAGTGGTTCCTTTCCAATATTGTATGAGGTGGTTGAGGTGAATTAACATTCAGTTTACTTCTCTAATTTACAGGTCAGCTGTTGGGCCAGACCGGAGCAATGAAATCCTCAGCGACCCCCAGTCCCTCCCACAGGTCACCAGCCTCTACTCCAGGTACACAGCCCCACAACTCCATAAACAAAGTTCCTTAATATTGATTTGTCATACATGGTACATTTGGCTCTGCATCATTATCTTTTCTTGGTTTTTATGGAGTGTAGGGCCGCCCACTTATGATCAGGCGACTGCACCGTTTCTTCCGTCTCCCGCTGACCCATTTACATGGCAGGTTGGTGCCGATTCGGCAGCTAAATCGGCCATGGAATCTTTACTGGGACAGAGCCTAGCCCAGACAAAGGCATGACTGGCATGCTTACTGTCAAACTGCTCCTTGTCCTTTTGTTGTAGTTTTTAAGAGATGGGTTTTTATACCAAAAAGAAGGATAATTTCTCTATGTTGTTTGTGCTTTTTGTAGAAGGCATTCATCTACACATCTATTGCATTTTGTCATTGTGCTGTATGTGGTATTTATCATTGGATCTGTGTTTGGCATTATATGTTGATTTTGAAGGAATTTGCAGTGTTGGAATTCTACTCCAAGAAACTCTGTTGATTAATAAAATTACATGTAATTCGTAATCAACATTGGGTTTTGTTTTGCTGAATTTTTATTTTTGATTCAAAATATAGTGAGGCAAATTTATTTTGTAATGAAATTTGTTTGCTGTGCATGAATGGTAGAATCCAGAGCTTAATTATAAGCGGAGTATGAAGTTTCTTATAATGTAAAAGCAGTGTTAAACTGCTGGTTGTAGCGATGATAAATTCAAATATGAAGATAGAATTGACTTCCATCAGAGCTCGTGTGCATTGGTTCTGTTTATCATTCTTTGGAGATTTTTAATTGTCTTTGTTACTAAGGGGGAATGTTTTCCAACCTACATAAACAAATCTTTGTTGCTTTAAATTAGCTGTTATTTTCAAACTGATAGTGGGGTAGTAAAAAATGACAAGACATTCTAGAGCTTCAAGTAACATTTATCCACATGTAACCCAGATGTTGTGAGTGTTTTCCAGTTTTACTTTCTACAGTGAAAATACTGTTTCTGTGATCCATTTCTACGATTTCTTTTGCAAGCAATGTGTAATGAATAATTGTAAATATAGTACATGAAATTTGTTATCCTAATTGACTATAAATGCGTGAATTAGCTGTAGAATAAGTTTTGGATTTTTATGATTGATAAAAAAGCATTCATATTAAATAACAGAAATTATCCATATGTAAATTCTGACTGTAGAAAATTATTTCTATTAAAGATGTCCAAGTGATTATGGAACGACGAAAGGTAATGGTCTACAAGTAGACTGCATCTTGGTATTAACCTGCTTTTGCTTATTCTAATACATTTATTTAGAAAAGCATGACAAACTTGTGTTTCTATTACTGAGTATCCAATATCCATAATTTTTATTTCATCCAAAACTCTGTGACAAGTAGTTGCACCAGTTAACATTATGATCATGAAAGAGAATAGACAATAGTATATGTGTAGTCCTATAAAGTGCATGACAGTGAGAAAACGGAGTCGAATTTAGGACTAAAGAAATAATTTCTATGTGCTTAACATCTGGTTAGCTTAAATCATCCATCTTTGTAATTCTTCATTAGCTGGATAGTGAACCTAGAAAGGAAAGTTGTGTTCCATTTATTTACTAGTATCTCATGCCATTCATAATTTGTTGTGGCTTGATCCTGTGCTGCTGTATGGACTGGCAGCATGTTCTCCCTTCAGCCATTAACTTCATCCACTACTGTAGATATCATTTTAGTGCTTATGATGGTCTTGTACTTTAGTTCAAAATCAGAAACTCAAGTTTACTTGTATGCAGAAGAAACTTGTTTGAATAATTTTTTCAGGGAAAGTTGATATGTCAGTACTCATTTTCTGTTTTCTTTTCAGGAGAAGTGAATACTAGCAAGTCCGAGAAAGCGTCAGAGAAAGAAGTTATCACCCTTTGTGATTAAATGCAGTAAATATAGACAAAGTAGTGTGATTGTGTTTATGTGTGGGAGAAGCATGGAGTGGTCACCAACAGGGGAGATAACTGATCCTTGGAGACACTTGGAGAATGACATTCCTGTAGCATAATTTTCGAGAATCATTGTTCATCTAATGAACTGTTTACATTTGAAAGAAAAAGTATTAACTCTGTCACTATGCGAGCATTTATTTTGTTCATAGTGCTTTGTCCATATCATCCAACCTTTGAAAAGAAAAACATTATGTACAGTATGTGAACATTATAGTCCCATATTGCTGTTCTGTTGTGATTTGTAATCAGAAGTCATTCATTGGTGCTCCACTTATACAAACTCTCATCTGTTCTGTGTTCTGTGTACTGTTTCTATATTTATTGAATACACAATCTGTAACAAATATAGAACTAAGGAATATCGGGACATTTTATTTCTGTTCTTGGCTTTATAGAGTTACAAAGTGGTAGTTGTATAGATTTGGTTCCCATTTACAATGAATTGTGTATGATGATGTTTGTGAATCATGTGACTACAGATTGTGACTCGCATGACGTATGAGCATTTGTGGCGTGGTCGACTTGCTGTAATTATTATATAGTAAACGATATTGTCAAACAGACAATGACAGCTGCAATTGCGTTCCTGGAAGATCCGATACCTTGTGTTGGAGAACATTTTGACAAAAATGTTGAAATGTGTTCATTTGACCCTAAATTATCAATTGAATATGCCTCACATATAAGTCAAGATGTTTTTGAAATTTATGTCCATATAAGCTGCTGAAAGTTGCTATAAGATGGACAAATAACAAGTATTTAGATATGATTGATTGTAATGCAGGTCATTCATATAAAACTATCCTACAAGTCACGTCATTTCCAACTGTGGTTATAATACGCAACTGTTTTAATTAAATGGATGAAAAAATAAATGAACTTAGAAGTTTTTAGTGTGTTGTGTTAAATTAGATAATATGGAAAGAAAATTCTCTAGTGATATTCTATATGAGAATATGATGTTTATTTTCTAATTATGTGAATTTCTGTTTTCACAAAATGCGAGTCACAAGTATTTAGTTACTTTAGTATCCAATTCTTTGGTGATAAAGCAACTTTATCTCAAAACCCAGAAAGAACCATTAATGATGGGACAAAGGTTTTCTTAAACAAACAAAAACTGCAAGAGGATTTTTCTTCTACATTGAAGAAAAAGATGAGAAGATTTATTTATTATAAGAGTATTCATTCTCATTAATTTACTGGTCCGCTGCATTGATGACCGCCTTTGCAGTTGTCTCCCGTATGTCACAGAACTCTCTTGAAAAGGAGGGAATTTTGATGTATTGGCGGAGAAAAACAAAAGTGAAATTACTGAAAATCTTGTAAAGACAAGCTTATCAACACGTGTGTCTATCATGAATGCAGAGTCCAGTGGTCTATAGTTATAATAATGAAATTATGCTGGTGGAGCTTTATTGTGGTAAGATTGACAATAACGACATTTTTGACGCGTTAATTGGTACCATCATCGATACAACTGCCAACTATCCTCCTGTAGTTTAAACAGTTAAATGGCTGAACATTTGAAAGTTTGATAACTTTATTGAAATCATTTCCGATCCTTAACTAGGTGTTAATGTAGACAAACAAGTGAAGGAATCTATATATAACTACTTAACAAAACGAAACTATGTCGGAACACTGGGTTGGATTTATTATATAATAGATTGAGAACAAAATGGATAAGAAACCCCTGTGGTCAAAGTGATATCGCGTGTATGTGAATGATCATGCATACTAAAGACTGGTTAATGCAGTAAAAAATTCGGGTAGACTCTTCTGAGTTCACATCCCCCCCCCCCTCCCCATGTAAAACGGACGAACTTTTTGGATGGGTCTTTCGTAGGAGATGCCATGTGTGTCTTGATCTTTTTGTCCCATGTTTCGGTCCGTTCTAATCCGCACATGTCACAATATAAAAGCAGGGGTAAGAATCTGAGGAATCTTGGATTAAGTCTGTTCATATCACTATTTTTGTGTGGGAGAAACAAGCTCACACTTGGCTAAAAGGTTGTTTATGATCAGATGATATCATGACCCTGCCCCAGGGTCACTGGGAAAAGTTTTTAAAAATTTCTCCAGGTCATTATATTGTATGTGTATGATGAAGATGCACATGTCATGATCCAGACTCTGTTATTTGGAATTTTTCAGGGGTTGAAATTTTGTGTAGAGATTAAGCATTAGAAGTTCGTATATGGGCAGATATATCAATCTTGATTCTGATCGAAGTCATTTAACCTATGACAAGTTAAAGTCACTGTTTGGTCTGTAACTGAATGTAATGCAGTGATTGTAGGGGTATTAGTTCTTTTGGGAGTGATAAAGTATTTATAAGGTTGGTTTATTTTTAAAAGGGGAATTATTTTGTGGAGACTATTCTTCCAAATGTTCATTACTAATGCATGCAATGCAATTAAGGGTATTCAGAGACCATTTATTTCTGAATTACACTACTTGACATAGCAATAACTAATTGGCTCAAAAATATTGACAGGCTTAGAATTATAAATTTTCAGTGGAAGTACTTCCCAGTTTATTGTCAGTAAGGTACTAAGGTGACATTTTGATTTTAAAAAACAATCGGGGTTCATTCTCGTATGATTGATTCTCTTCATGTGACATGAAGTTTTATTGCTGAAGCACAATAGCGTAATTAACCATTACTTTCCATAATATGACTGATGTTTTTTGATGATCTGTCCAAAACTTAACTAAGATATTGATGAATTAGAAATGACAATCGGTCAAGTGCACTTTTTATGCACTGAAATCTAGACAGATCATGACCAAGAGCATTATGTAGTTGCCTTAATACCCCTTGCAATAGTAAACAACTCTTATAATTTAACTAAACTAGTTGTCGTGTGTCAATATTTTGTGATATTATGAGTTGTAATGATCGTCATGGATGAGTGGTAATGATCGTCATGGATGAGTCGTAATGATCGTCATGGATGAGTCGTAATGATCGTCATGGATGAGTCGTAATGATCGTCATGGATGGGTTGTAATGATCGTCATGGATGGGTTGTAATGATCATCATGGATGGGTTGCAGTTGTGAACAATACACATAATATTTTGTAAGCAAAGCTGATTACGAAGATGTGCATATGTTGATATAGATAGATGTTACAAATGTGCATATGTTGATATAGATAGATATTACAAATGTGCATATGTTGATATAGATAGATGTTATAAAAAGACACTGTCAAGTGGATATCTCCTACCCCTGCTAAAGTATAGACCAAAAACAATATGTCAGAACAGTAGCATGATATCTCTACTCCTACTAAAGTATAGGCCAAAAACAGCATGTCAGAACAGTAGAATGAGGCTGTATTGGGGCATTCACCAAGTATCTGTTGGGTTTATATGGGTTAGATTAAAAAATTTGATTATTCTGTTTTTGCTTTTTAAGGTTGTTATTGTGTGAGGCTGAAAAAATAACATCATTAACAGAATTGTTTATAAATCCTGACAGTCGGTGAATATCTGCCGCCTGAATTTGAAATGATTTCCACAGTACACGTATTTAATGTAAATTTATATTTTCAAAGCAGTCAATGTCTATAATGAAACACGCTGGATAAACCCCCTTTTTTCTGAGGTAAGTGTTTAAATGTGGGAGATTCTTAGCATGTAAATCAAATCATTGATGAATTATAAATGATTAGCAATGTAAATCAGAAGCTGGGTTTGGTTTGGAATCAATTCACACTGTGTGCTTTGTTTAGCCATGTCTGGGTATTTTCTTTACCATGGATCTAGTGTCAGAGATCAACCCCAAAGAACACCAGATTTTGATATTTAAACACAGACTTATCTCATGTCATCTGACCTTGTAAACAATGTTTTATTTACCTATATGGTTAATTACTTTTTCAACAGAGATCGTCCAACTACGGGGTGTCAGGGTGCCATCAAAATACCTGCACTCATCTGGAAGGAAAACTGACTGTTGTCTCGTGTATGTTTTATGCCTTTTAAAAATCATTTGGAGAAACACTTTCCTGTTTGTGTTTTTCAACCATTCTGAGCTATTACAGAATGACCATTGACTGTTGTGGGTATAAAAATTATGTCTGGATAGAATTTTACTCAAAAAATCAATTAAAGAGACTAGTCATCCCAATGTAATCATTAAACTTCAATGGTTTGACACAAAAGACATTGATTTTTTTCAAGTTCCAGGCAGAGTTGAATTGTTTTGGATTAACTTTATGATGACTTTTTAAAGAAAAAACCCAGCTAGGAGTGGATATTCCAGTTTGTTTTGATGTTTGTATATTCCATTAGGAATGTAAGTTTTGGGTGATTTTTCTTTAACTTAAAATGTGTCATTGTCTCTGTTGTGGTGGGGGTATGGTAATTTATCTGTTCATTCATATGTTGGTTCATGCTGTGGCTTTGTGTTACATGCCACATTTCTTATTTGATTCATATCAGATTTGCTGTGACTGTTTCTTGCATAAATATCTTGGTTTCAGAACTGTTGTTTTTCAATGTAAAATTGTCACATTTGCTGAAAGAAAATTCTTGGTGTACAAAAACTTAAGCTATATTTCTCATCTGATTTTTGTCATACTTTCATGATTGGTACTTTGCATCAGGTACTCCAGGGTTCTTTCAAAGTCAAGGTCACACAAAGGGAAAATTCTGTGTTGCTTGCAATAGTTTAGCTGTAATTCATACCAAAATTTAATTGATCTTTCAGAAATGGTGTTGTTACACATAAATTTTGTTTCCTTTCCATGTTTAATGTAGAAGGTCAAGGTCACTGGAGGGGAAATTTGGAAAATCTTTTAATTCGGATTTTTTTGTTATTTTGTATTTGATTTCTAATGATACTTGCAAGGATACTGTCTTGCACAAAGTTCTACATTCCTGTTTGTTTCAAGCTGGAATATTCAAGGTACTCTGGTATACATGTATTCTTTAGACATATTAGAAGATAATGTTTTGGGTGTACACATTTTTCAGTGTGTTTTGTATTTATTTTCTGATTTTCAGTAACACTTGAATGGATACAGTCTTACAAAAGATATAAGTTCCTTTTGACTGTATAGAAATTGGCTTTTAAGGTTTTAATGTAAAAGGTCAATGTCACTAAGGGGAATTCAGAATTCTCAATTTTTCTGTATAAAGTTTTCACTGCACTCGGTATCCAAATTCCAAAAGACTTGCATTGAGGGTATTGCACAAATATTTGGATTCATGTTGATTTCAAATGACAAAAGAGATCAATGGATAGCATCTTTGAATGTCTGCCATGTTGCAAGAGATTCCTCATTTTCGGGAGACCTTGTTTTATATTGCTTTGAAAAGAATGTTTCCTTGACAAATATTGAAAAAAGTACATGTATCATCTTTATTAAACATCTCTTTACAGATGTTTTGAGGGGGGGGAAAGTATTAATGAATTTGTTAGTAAACAGTGATTTCTGCAAATCTCCAGCACATCTACTGGATGAAATTGGAGTCCTCTTTCAGTTCACTGATTCTTGGGATATTGTCCTGTCTTGTCAATTAACAAATAAAGACGAGTATTATAACACCACCTGGTGGTGAATTATAGTCGAGGATTATTAATCAGAAGAGTGATGGGATGAAACATCAGAAATGGATATTAATGTACATTAAGCAATATGACATGAAATAGTGGCCTCAACTGGAGAATGATGTGGTCAACATAAATTTGCATCTGACAGACATTTTATTTTTTGAAAAAGAAGATAAATTTATGGGGGTTTCTGTATTGTGTCTTTTGATGTTGGCCAAATTACGGGAAACTTCAGAATCTGTTTAATTGAATTAACAGTAAGGTGTTTAATGTCTCTCCGTGCATTGTCTTCTTAATCCTACAAGAACCATTTTAACGTGATATACACGTCAATGTGCCGAAAGTCAGACCATTTACGTGAATAGTTAAAAACTAAATTTCAAATTGCTTTAGTTTCAGTTTATTTTTTATAAGATAAATGGGCATTAGTTTTGATAAATATTATAAATTTTACATTAATTGTCAAAAAATCTTGAAAGCGAATGCAAGGGTAAAGCTGTGATATTCTATTTCACAGCAAAAATTTGTGTTAGATCGTTAGATTTTTTGCAGCTTCAAAAGGAGCGAGATGATTTGCGAAAAGTTTCTTTTCATTCTGCAGAAATTTTGTTTAAATTTTTTGCATTAGTCCATGAAGTTTCGTCATACTAGTATTCTTTATAAATACAATAAATCGTAGTTTCAAACATTAGGCCTGTTCATGTGTTTTAGGATAGTACGAAGAATAGGACTGGCTAGGAAACCAAATAGAAGGCAAGTTTCAGAGAGTCAGCAGTTATGGAATCAACACTTTGTTTAAATTTAAAGTTTCTGAATTTTGATTTTGACGGTACACATGTTAACATTAAAGTAACCATGCTGTAATTTAACAATTTTCATCCAATTGCATTTTTCGCAAGATGTAAAGTAAAGGTAATTGTTAAGATGGATTGCGACACCAAATAGCTCATTCAGCATCTTGTATGGAGTATGATTTCACTATCAAAATTAATGATACAAGTATCATGAATTTTTTGTGCTTTTTTTCCAGAATGATAAAAATGGTGTGTTTTTTGCAAAAAAGAGATTTTAGAGTCCAAATTTTGTTGTGATTTGATGCATGGTGTAAATGTCTAATAAAACATTCCTTGCAGACTCAGATAGACATTCTGAATTTTAAATAAAAGAATGATTTTGAAAATATAAACGAATCAGTCAAATCAAATTTGGGTGTAGCAATCAACCTTAAAGTAAAAGCCCATTAGCCAGTCATGTACATTCATTTACAAGTCACAGAAAGTTTGAGGTGAATAGGTTGACGAGCCCAGCTAGGCCATAGCCTTTATAAGTTGTAAACATAAAGGTATGGAATATGATGCAAGCATTATAGAATGCTCTTAATTAAACAAAAGTTTTAAAGACCGACTAGAACAAAATGGGCTTGGTATAAGCAGCTTATTAATTACATACATATTTGATTTTGTCATACATTAAACCTTTTAATTATGAAAGGGCAAGTAGATTATTGAAATTGTAATCCATACTAGTCTAAATATTTTGTTTAGAAGAATGCAAATGAAAAATTTTCACCAATTTTTTGTTTTTAAATAACTTTTTAGCTAACTATAATAAGAAATTTCCAAAGAGATCTAAAATACTATAGAATATACCAGCAATTGTTGATTTGGATTTTCTATTTTTTGGGATCACCTAAGGCACTCGGGTGACCTATTGCTATCTATGCCTGTGTCGGGTGACCTATTGCTATCTATGCCTGTGTCGGGTGACCTATTGCTATCTATGCCTGTGTCGGGTGACCTATTGCTATCCATGCCTGTGTGTTGTCATTGCTAAGCTTTTAAACATTTTCAGCTTCTCAGAAACTACTTCATCAATTGTCACCAAATTTGGTATGTAGTATCTCTAGGATAGGAAACAACAAAAAAATTGAATTTCATAGTCACTGTTTCATTGGGACCTTAGGGATGGGGCCAACACTTTAAAAACAGTTATGCTTTCTTTAAGACTCTTTTTACACTTCCGGAATCAAAGACTAAGCCATGTAGTTTTTTGGCCTGTCTGTTTGTGGCAAAAGGCTTTTAACCTTGTTCATATCATTTACATTATAAGAGGTAGAGCTTTCATATTGGTATGTGTATTTCTTTGTGGTAAAACCTTTCCATTGACACCAAAATCTTTGACCAGGTGACCTTAACATTGACTTTTGACCTGGTTCCACTTTGTTGTAATCAATGGGCATTAGTGATTCACAAACACATCTGGTTTTATGTAGCAGATAAACTAAAATACATGATTATGATTGACATAGAGGCCTCAACCAAAATTAGCAAAATCTAGGACTGCAGGGTCAAAGGTTCAGGTCCCAAGTTTGGACTAAATAGGTCATGTAATCTATTATAGAAAGAATGTAGGAAATGTTTCAAAATGTAATTTACTTCGGAACATGTAGTAAATAAACAGAATGCATAGTTGTAATTGACATTGTATGCATTTAATGAAATTATAAAATGCATAAACCATGGGTTGGGGTTTTGTGCTTTATTGGGGGAGGAGATATTTTGATTTATGGGTCATGTTCTGAAAATTAATGACATCTTTGAAAATCCTCTTTAGCAGACATACAGGGCACACAGTAATGCTCACAGCAAACTTAGTTTTTATGATACTCTTATATCCTCTTTATCTCGAACTTGAAGGAACTGAGAAAAAAATTCAAAATATCCAAAGATTCGAGATATCAATGGTAAAATACTTCAAGAAAAAGTAGTTAGGACTTCTGAATCACACTGACATATCCATAGGACTTCTGAATCACACTGACATATCCATAGGACTTCTGAATCACACTGACATATCCATAGGACTTCTGAATCACACTGACATATCCATGGTATTCGAGATATCGAAGTACAACTGTACATAGGAATCACCATGCCTGTCCGTCTCTTTCTATATTCAATGTCTTTCTATCCAGCTTTTAACATATGGCAGAAAAATTGAGTGCAGTTATACCGATTCACTGTTTTTATGTTCAGAACATGACACTTGTGACCCTGGGGTCATGAGTTCAGCCTACAGGGTGGAGTTAAATAGGTATTATATTTTGGAAGAGTTGTTTAACACTAAACAGTGAGTCAAGACCTTAAGCCAAGATCAAGGTCACCAATAAAATGTTATAAATATTTATCCAGTCTATTAATTTTGTAATGGAGAAACAATAGAGATAGTGAGCATCCAATTATTAGAGTTTGAAGGATAAAATCATTGCTCCATTGAAATGCAATAGTTTGATTTATTTTGATTTATTTTTGTGTGTGTGATAATCAGGTGACTGTCGAGGCCTATGGGCCTCTTGCTTTGATATTTTTATATCCTCAAAATACTTATGTAGATGGCTCTTGATTGAACATTTTGTGCTGGTGAGTTTGCCCTGCTTTGTGCAGTGGAGCTACTCCGAGCTAGTGCCGGTCCTTGATTTGCAATGTTACATTTGCTTACAATATTGAGTTCATTTGAAATATGATTTAATGTAATGCGCTACAGGTAAATGACAGGTAAATCTGATGTAATGTGCTACACGTAAATGACAGGTAAATCTGATGTAATACGCTACAGGTAAATCTGATGTAATGTGCTACATGTAAATGACAGGTAAATCTGATGTAATGTGCTACAGGTAAATGACAGGTAAATCTGGTGTAATGTGCTACAGGTAAATGACAGGTAAATCTGGTATAATGTGCTACAGGTAAATGACAGGTAAATCTGATGTAATGTGCTACAGGTAAATGACAGGTAAATCTGATGTAATGCGCTACAGTTAAATGACAGGTAAATCTGATGTAATGCGCTACAGTTAAATGACAGGTAAATCTGATGTAATGTGCTACAGGTAAATCTTAAGTATAAATGACAGGTAAATCTGATGTAATGTGCTACAGGTAAATCTTAAGTATAAATGACAGGTAAATCTGATGTAATGTGCTACAGGTAAATCTTAAGTATAAATGACATAAATCTTAAGTATAAATGACAGGTAAATCTGATGTAATGTGCTACAGGTAAATCTTAAGTATAAATGACAGGTAGCTGTCAGACACCATGCCGTTATCTGCCCTCTATCCATCACATACTTTAAGGGTAGTGTATATATGTTTATTCTTCTATATTCTTTTTGTTTGTATATATATATGTCTGTTCAAAATGTAATATTCATGTATATGTAATTGTATATTAACTTATATTGCAATATCTCCACATGGAGGAAATAAAGAATGAATGAATGAATGAATGACAGTTAAATCTGATGTAATGTGCTACACGTAAATGACAGGTAAATCTGATGTAATGTGATACAGGTAAATGACAGATAAATCTGATGTAATGTGCTACACGTAAGTGACAGGTAAATCTGATGTAATACGCTACAGGTAAATCTGATATAATGTGCTACAGGTAAATGACAGGTAAATCTGATGTAATGTGCTGTGGGATTATTCATTGACCAAAGGAGCCCTGTGGCTCACAGGTACACTGTGTACAATACAGGCAAATAGCAGAGGATTCAGAATTATTACAATATGTAAACATATATTATCAGACAAATAAGTTAAGAAACTAATAAATCTAAGCAATGAAAAAAGAAACATCATTAATGACAGTTAACAGATAGTGCTTCTCTTTGTTTTGTAGCTTTCACTAAATAATGACAAAGCTTATGAATAGTTTTAAAGTTCTATACACTAAAAAGTTCTACGAGTTTGAAAAAGGAAGGTTTTTTATAGTAATAAAGTTTGATGTATTTTTCACGTAAATCAAAAAATGCTGGGCATATCAAAATGAAATGAAATTCGTCTTCTATTTGCTGTGTCTGTTTTGTAAATCAATACTTTACAATAAAAGCAAAATAGCAAAGTTTGATCCCCACAGAAATTTTCACTTCTTTGGTCTTTAAAGTGAACTACAGGTAAAATATAATTGTAGAATGACAGTGGTGTGGTCCTAACTGTGAATTGTCTGGGATCGTGTTGGGAATCAAAAGATTTCTTACTGATTCCATTTTGACACAGGATTAAATTTACACGATAATATGAGGCAGGGGAATAGGGACATATTAGAGTTGGATGTAAACCGAGTACAATCCGCAGTATCTTATCTTAATAAGCCCCCTTACTTTGTATTGGTTCTACTTGTCAGAACTAGCTGCTGACTGAGGACAGCCAATTTATCAGGTCTTACACTCAAAGGGCAAACACCCTAGACTCTTGAATCTGTTATCAAGGTCTAAGTGGCTCCATGCGTATACCAAGAGCCATTACCACCAAAGAGGGATTTAGCTTTAAATAGAATTTCAAAATGAGAAACCTGGTACATGGTTTAAAAATAAATGTTGTGGGGACTAAGTTATAGATATTCAGGCAACATTTTGTTGTCCAACGATCAGTCTGTGATTTTTTGTACCAAGAGATGGGGAAAATATGTAAATGTACAATTTGAAGTACTCGTACAAGGGAAAGAGGATGGTATTGTATGCAACAGCACAGAAACATTTTGTAAAACTATGCAGAAGGGATGAAAAAATTTAAGGTTCTGCAACAATTGATTCATATCAGTTTTATTTAAGGGTTTTAAATTTAAAATACTGATAATTTTTTAATGAATGTATTGGCCCTGTGTGGTAGCAAAGTAATCATGGTACCCAAGGAAAGGCCTAAATTGTGACAAGAAATACATATGTGAAAGCAATATTACTAACCATTCAAAAGTTTGGCCTACGATAAAGATTGGCCAATTAGGTCAACCTCTAAGGTCAATGTCATGAGGTAAAAGAATTTGTTATCTAAAGAAAGGTCTTGTCAAAAGGAATACACATGTGAAATATGAAAGCCCTATCACTAATCATTCAAAAGTTGTGGCCTAGTTAATTTATTTTTCAAAATTAGGTCAAACTCCAAGGTGACGGTCACAAGGTTCCAAAAGAAAAGTCTTGTCACTAGGAATACTCATGTGAAATATCAAATCCCTTTCATCGTCCATTTAAAAGTTATGGGCAAGGTCAAAGTTTTTGCAGATAAACAGATAGATGGACAGACCAAAAACTATGTACCCCCAGATCTCCAATTATAGGGGCATGAAAAGAACCTCCTAGATAGAGCTCATAAGAGGGGCATGTACAGGTTCAGCATTTGCTGTCCCAATTCTCCACAGGCATCTAGAGTTTAGAGAAAGAGATGTCCTGAACATTCAGTAAAAGTTTCAGTATATATTTTGCATCCAAAGCAATTCTGATTTAACAATGGTAACCTTTAGGATTCTTCCCAGTTCAAGCTACATTCTCTGGGTTACCAACAGTGATTCCTATTGAACACCTCAGTGATTCTTCAGTGACCGCTTCGGTATTTTCATGGGATCCCTTGGTGAGGGTTTCTGTATGCTCTATGGAATCCTTATACGAAGACTTAAGTAATCTCTCAGTGAAGGCTTTGGTATATACCAATGGGAATCTGTCAGTGAAGGCTTTGGTATATACCCATGGGAATCTCTCAGTGAAGGCTTTGGTATATACCAATGGGAATCTGTCAGTGAAGACTTTGGTATATACCCATGGGAATCTCTCAGTGAAGGCTTTGGTATATACCAATGGGAATCTCTCAGTGAAGACTTTGGTATACCCTTGGGAATCTCTCAGTGAAGGCTTTGGTATATACCCATGGGAATCTCTCAGTGAAGGCTTTGGTATATACCCATGGGAATCTCTCAGTGAAGGCTTTGGTATATACCCATGGGAATCTCTCAGTGAAGGCTTTGGTATATACCCATGGGAATCTCTCAGTGAATGCTTTGGTATATACCCATGGGAATCTCTCAGTAAAGGCTTTGGTATATACCCATGGGTATCTCTCAGTGAAGGCTTTGGTATATACCCATGGGAATCTCAATGAAGGCTTTGGTATACCCATGGGAATCTCTCAGTGAAGACTGGTATACCCATGGGAATCTCTCAGTGAAGGTTTTGGTATACCCATGGGAATCTCTCAGTGAAGACTTTGGTATACCCATGGGAATTTCTCAG